>NW_027457960.1:0-149612 GCF_050624435.1 Tenrec ecaudatus
ACTTGGATTATCTAGGTTAACGAACAGGCACTTGGACTATGTAGGTTACCTAGCCGCCACTTGGACTATCTAGGTTAGCTAACAGGAACTTGGACTATTTAGGTTCCCGAGCGGGCACTTGTACAATCTAGGATACCTAGCTGGCACTTGGACTATGTAGGTCAACTAGCGGGCCCTTGGACTATCTAGGTTAGCTAACGGGCACTTAGATTATGTAGGTTAACTAGCGAGCACTTGGAATATGTACGTTAAGTAGCGGACACTTGCAATATGAAGGTTAACTAGCGGGCTCATGGACTATGTAGGTTTACTAGCGGGCCCTTGGACTATCTACATTCCCTAAAGGGCACTTGGACTATCTAGGTTACCGAACGGACACTTGGACTATCTAGGTTACCTAGCGGGCACTTGGACTATGTAGGCTAACTAGGGGGCCCTTGGACGATCTAGGTTACCTAGCGGGTACTTGAACTATCTAGATTAACTAGCGCGCAATTGCACTATCTAGGTTACCTAGCGGGCACTTGGACTATGTACGTTCCCTAGCGGGCACTTGGGCTATCTATGTTAACTAGCGGGCACTTGGAATATGTAGGTTAACTACCGGACACTTGCACTATGTAGGTTACCTAGCAGGCACTTGGACTATCTAGGTTAACTAGCGGGCACTTGGACTATCTAGGTTAACTAGCGTACCCTTGGAATATCTAGGTTATGTAGCGGACACTTGGTATATAGGTTAACTAGTGGGCACTTGGACTACGTAGATTAACTAGAGGACACATGGACTATCTAGGTTAACTAGTGGGCCCTTGAACTATGTAGGTTAACTAGCGGGCACTTGGACAATCTAGGTTAACTAGCGGGCACTTGTATGATCTAGGTTAACTAGCGGGCACTTGGACTATCTAAGTTAACAAGTGAGCCCTTGGACTATGCAGGTTAACTAGCGGGCACTTGGACTATATAGGTTACCTAGCGGGCACTTGGACTATGTAGGTTACCTAGTGGGCACTTGGACTATCTAGGTTAACGAACGGGCACCCGGACTATGTAGGCAACCTAGCGGGCACTTGGACTGTCTAGGTTACCTAACCGGCACTTGGACTTCTAGGTTAACGAACGGGCTCTTGGGCTATGTATGTTTCCTAGCGGGCACTTGGACTATCTAGGTTACGTAACGGGCACTAGGAGTATCTAGGTTACCAAGCGGGAACTTGGACAATGTAAGTTACCTAGCGGGCACTTGGACTATCTAGGTTACCTAACGGGCACTTTGACTATCTAGGTTACATAGCAGGCACTTGGACTATGTAGGTTAACTAGCGAGCACTTGGATTCTAGGTTTCCTAGCGGGCACTTGGACTATCTAGGTTACCTAGCGGGCCCTTGGACTATGTAGGTTTCCTAGCGGGCACTTGGACTATCTAGGTTAACGAACGGGTACTTGGACTATGTAGATAACCTAGGGGGCACTTGGACTATCTAGGTTATCGAACGGGCACTTGTACTATGTAGGTTACCAAGCGGGCACTTGGACTATGTAGGATACCTATCGGACATTTGGACTACTTAGGTTACCTAGCGGGCACTTGTACCAATTAGGTTAACTCGCGGGCACTTGGACTATCTAGGTCAACTAGTGGGCCCTTGTACTATGTAGGTTAACTAGCGAGCACTTGGACTATCTAGGTTAACTATCGGACCTTGGATTATGTAGGTTAACTAGCGGGCCCTTGGACTATGTAGGTTAACTAGCGGTCACTTGGACAATATAGGTTAACTAGAGAGCACTTGGATTATCTAGGTTAACTAGCGTGCACTTTGACTATCTAGGTTACCTAGCTGGCACTTGGATGATCAATTTTAACTAGAGGGCACTTGGACTAACTAGGTCAGCTAACGGGCATATGGACTAAGTATGTCCCCTAGTGGGCACTTGGACTATCTAGGTAAACTAACGGGCACTAGGACTATCTAGGTTAACTAGCTGGCACTTGGATTATCTAGGTTACCCAGCGGGCAATTGGACTATGTAGGTCAACTAGCTGGCCCTTGGACTATCTAGGTTAACTAACTGGCACGTGGACTATGTAGGTTAACTAGCGGGCACTTGGACGATCTAGTTTAACTAGCGGGCACTTGGATGATATAGGTTAACTAGCGGGCACTTGGATTATCTAGGTTAGCTAGCGGGCTCTTGCACTATGTAGGTTAACTAGCGGTCCCATTGACTATGTTGGTAAACTAGCGGGCACTTGGACGATCTAGGTTAACTAGCGGGCACTTGGATTATCTAGGTTACCTAGAGGGCACTTGGACTATGTAGGTTCCCTAGTGGGCATTTGGACTATATAGATAACCTAGCGGGCACTTAAACTTTGTAGGTTACCTAGCGGGCACTTGGACTATCTAGGTTACCTAGCAGGCATTGGACTATCTAGGTTAACTAACAGGCACTTGGACTATGTAGGTTGCCTAGCGTGCCCTTGGACTATGTAAGTTCCCTATCGGGCAATTGGACTAGGTAGGTTCCCTAGCGGGCACTTGGTCTATCTATGTTAACTAGCGGGCACGTGGACTATCTAGGTTAACTAGCGAGCACTTGGACTATCTAGGATAACTAGCGGGCACTTGGACTATTAGGGTCCCTAGCGGGCGTTTGCACTATATAGGTTACCTAGCGGACACTTGGATTATGTAGGTTAACGAACAGGCACTTGGACTATGTAGGTAACCTAGTGGTCACTTGAACTGTCTAGGTTACTTAGCGGGCACTTCGACCATGTAGGTTAACTAGCGGGCACTTGGACTATCTAGGTTAACTAGCGGGCCCTTGGACGATGTAGGTTAACTAGCGGGCACTTGGACTATCTACGTTAACTAGCGGGCCCTTGGACTATGTAGATTCCCTAGCGGGCACTTGGACTATGTATGTTCCAGAGTGGGCACTTCGACTATGTAGGTTCCCTAGCAGGCACTTGGACTATGTAGGTTCCAGAGCAGGCACTTGGACTATCTAGGTTCCCTAGCGGGCACTTGGACTATGTAGCTTAACTAGCGGGCACTTGGACTATGTAGGTTAACTAGAGGACACTTGGACGATCTAGGTTAACTAGTGGACACTTGGACGATATAGGTTAACTAGCGGGCACTTGGATTATCTAGGTTACCTAGCGGGCACTTGGTCTATGTAGGTTCCCTAGCGGGCATTTGGACTATATAGACAACCTAGCAGGCACTTAGACTTTGTAGGTTACCTAGTGGGCACTTGGACTATCTAGGTTACCTAGCTGGCACTTGAACTATCTACGTTGCCTAGCGGGTTCTTGGAGTATGTAGGTTACCTAGCGGGCTGTTGGACTATCTAGGTTACCTAGCAGGCATTGGACTATCTAGGTTAACTAACAGGCACTTGGACTATGTAGGTTGCCTAGCGGGCCCTTGGACTATGTAAGTTGCCTATCGGGCACTTGGACTAGGTAGGTTCCCTAGCGGGCACTTGGTCTATCTAGGTTAACTAGCGGGCACGTGGACTATCTAGGTTAACTAGCGAGCACTTGGACTATCTAGGATAACTAGCGGGCACTTGGATTATTAGGATACCTAGCGGGCGTTTTCATTATATAGTTTACCTAGCGGGCACTTGGATTATGTAGGTTAACGAACAGGCACTTGGACTATGTAGGTAACCTAGTGGTCACTTGAACTGTCTAGGTTACCTAGCGGGCACTTGGACTATGTAAGTTAACTAACGGGACCTTGGACGATGTAGGTTAACTAGCGGGCATTTGGACTATGTAGGTTAACTAGCGTGCACTTGGACGATCTAGGTAAACTAGCAGGTACTTGGACTATGTAGGTTAACTAGCGGGCCTTTGGACTATGTAGATTAACTCGCGGCACTTGGACTATCTACGTTAACTAGCGGGCCATTGGACTATGTAGATTCCCTAGCGGGCACTTGGACTATGTATGTTCCAGAGCGGGCACTTCGACTATGTAGGTTCCCAGCAGGCACTTGGACAATGTAGGTTCCAGAGCAGGCACTTGGACTATCTAGGTTCCCTAGCGGGCACTTGGACTATGTAGCTTAACTAGCGGGCACTTGGACTATGTAGGTTAACTAGAGGACACTTGGACGATCTAGGTTAACTAGCGGGCACTTGGATTATCTAGGTTACCTAGCGGGCACTTGGACTATGTAGGTTCCCTAGCGGGCATTTGGACTATATAGATAACCTAGCGGGCACTTAGACTTTCTAGGTTACCTAGCGGGCACTTGGACTATCTTGGTTACCTCACGGCCACTTGGACTATGTAGGTTCCCTAGCGGGCCCTTGGACTATGTAAGTTCCCTAGCGGGCACTTGGACTATGTGGGTTTCCTGGCAGGCATTTGTACTATCTAGGTTACCTAATGGGCACTTCGACTATGTAGGTTCCCTAGCGGACACTTACATTATGTAGGTTACCTAGCAGGCCCTTGGACTATCTAGCTTACCTAGCGGGCATTTGGACTATGTAGGCCCCCTAACGGGCATTTGGACTATATAGATTAATTGGTGGGCACTTAGACTTTGTAGGTTCCCTAGTGGGCATTGGACTATGTATGTTCCCTAGCGGACACTTGGACTATGTATGTTCCCTACGGACACTTGAACTCTGTAATTAACAACCGGGCACTTGGACTATGTATGTTAACCTGCGGGCCCTTGGACTAGTTAGGTTAACTAGCGGACACTTGCACTATGTAGGTTACCTAGCGGGCACTTGAACTATCTAGGTTAACTAGGGTGCGCTTGGACTATGTATGTTAACTAGCGGACATTTGCACTATGTAGGTTACCTAGCGGGCACTTGGACTATGTAGGGTAACTAGCAGGCCCTTCGACTATCTAGGTTACCTAGCAGGCACTTGGACTATGTAGGTTAACTAGCGGGCACTTGCACTCTCTAGGTTACCTAGTGGGCACTTGGACTATCTCTGTTAACTAGCGGGCACTTAGACTATGTAGGTTACCTAGCAGACACTTGCACTATGTAGGTTACCTAGCGGGCACTTGGACTATGTTGGTTAACTGGAGGACACTTGGACGATCTAGGTTAACTAGTGGGCCCTTGGACAATGTAGGTTAACTAGCCAGTACTTGAACGATCTAGGTTAACTAGCGGGCACTTGGACGATCTAGGTTAACTAAGGGGCACTTGGACTATCAAAGTTAACAAGCGAGCCCTTGGACTATGTAGGTTAACTAGCGGGCCCTTGGACTATCTAGGTTAACTAGATAGCACTTGGACTATATAGGTTCCCTAGCGGGAACTTGCACTATCTAGGTTAACGAACGGGCACTTGGACTATGCAGGTAATCTAGCGGGCACTTGGACTGTCTAGTTTACATAGCGGGCACTTGGACTTCTAGGTTAACGAACGGTCCCTTGGACTATGTAGGTTGCCTAGCGGGCACTTGGAATATCTAGGTTAGGTAATGGGCACTAGAACTATCTAGGTTACCTAGCGGGCACTTGGACTATGTACGTCCCCTAGTGGGCACTTGTACTATCTAGGTTAACTAGATGGCACTTGGACTATGTAGCTTAACTAGCTGACACTTGCACGATCTAGGTTAATTAGCGGGCCCTTGCACTATGTAGGTTAACTATCGGGCCCATGGATTATGTAGGTTTACTAGCAGGCACTTGGACTATCTAGGTTAACTAGCGGGCACTTGGACTATGTAGTTTCCCTAACGGGCATTTGGACTATTTAGGTTACCAAGCGGGCACTTGGACTATGTAGGTTCCCTAGCGGGCACTTGGATTATGTAGGTTCCCTTTAGGGCACTTGGACTATGTAGGTTAACTAGCGGGCACTTGGAAGATCTAGGTTAACTAGCGGGCACTTGGACGATATAGGTTAACTAGTGGGCACTTGGATTATCTAGGTTACCTAGTGGGCACTTGGACTATGTAGGTTCCCTAGCGGGCATTTGGACTATATAGATAACCTAGCGGGCACTTAGACTTCATAGGTTACCTAGCGGGCACTTGGACTATCTAGGTTACCTAGCTGACACTTGAACTATCTACGTTGCCTAGTGGGTTCTTGGAGTATGTAGGTTACCTACCGGGCTGTTGGACTATCTAGGTTACCTAGCGGGCACTTGGACTATCTAGGCTAACTATCGGGCACTTGGACTATCTAGGTTAACTCGCGTGCACTTGGATTATGTAGGTTCCTTACCAGGCTCTTGGACTATCTAGGATGCCTAGCGGGCACTTGGATGATATAGGTTAACTAGCTTGCCCTTCGAATATCTAGGTTACGTAGCGGGCACTTGGTATATAGGTTAACGAACGGGCACTTGGAATATGCAGGTAACCCAGCGGCACTTGGACTGTCTAGGTTACCTAGTGGGCACTTGGATTTCTAGGTTAACGAACAGGCTCTTGGGCTATGTATGTTGCCTAGAGGGCACTTGGACTATCTAGGTTACCTAACGGGCACTTGGACTATGTAGGTTCCCTAGCGGACACTTGCATTATGTAGGTTCCCTATCAGGCATTTGGACTATGTAGGTTACCTAGCGGGCACTTGGACTATGTAGTTTCCCTATCGGGCACTTGGAGAATGTAGGTTAACTAGGGGGCACTAGGACTATGTAGGTTACCTAGCGGGCCCTTGGACTATCTAGGTTACCTAGCTGGCACTTGAACTATCTACGTTTCCTAGCGGGTACTTGGAGAATGTAGGTTACCTACCGGGCTGTTGGACTATCTAGGTTACCTAGCGGGCACTTGGACTATCTAGGTTAACTAACGGGCACTTGGACTATGTAGGTTCCCTATCGGGCACGTGGAGAATGTAGGTTAACTAGGGGACACTAGGACAATGTAGGTTACCTAGCGGGCCCTTGGACTATCTAGGTTACCTAGGGAGAACTTGGACTATGTAGGTTAACTAGCGGGCACTAGGACGATCTAGGTTAACTAGCGGGTACTTGGACTATGTAGGTTAACTAGCGGGCCCTTGGACTATGTATATTAACTAGCGGCACTTCGATTATCTACGTTAACTAGCGGGCCCTTGGACTATGTAGATTCCCTAGCGGGCACTTGGACTTTGTATGTTCCAGAGCGGGCACTTGGACTATGTAGGTTCCCTAGCGGGCACTTGGAGAATGTAGGTTAATTAGGGGACACTAGGACAATGTTGGTTACCTAGCCGGCCCTTGAACTATCTAGGTTACCTAGGGAGAACTTGGACTATGTAGGTTAACTAGTGGGCACTTGGACTATCTAGGTTACCTAGCAGGCACTTGGACTATCTAGGTTACCTTGCGGGCACTTGGACTATGTACGTTCCTAGGGGACACTTAGACTATCTACGTTACCTAGCAGGCACTTGGATTATGTACGTTAACTAGCGGGCACTTGGACTATGTACGTTTCCTAGCGGGTACTTGGACTAACAAGGTTCTCTAGCGGGCACTTGGACTATGTAGGTTAACTAGCGGACATTTGGATGATCTAGGTTAACTAGCGGGTACTTGGACTATGTAGGTTAATTAGCGGGCCCTGGACTATGTAGATTAAATAGCAGTACTTGGTCTATCTACGTTAACTAGCGGGCCCTTGGACTATGTAGATTCCCTAGCGGGCACTTGGACTCTGTAGGTTCCCTAGCGGGCACCTGGACTATGTATGTTCCCTACGGACACTTGAACTCTGTAAGTTAACTACCGGGCACTTGGACTATGTATGTTAACCTGCGGGCCCTTGGACTACTTAGGTTAACTAGCGGACACTTGCACTATGTAGGTTACCTAGCGGGCACTTGGACTATGTAGGTTAACTAGCAGGCCCTTCGACTATCTAGGTTACCTAGCAGGCACTTGGACTATGTAGGTTAACTAGCGGGCACTTGGACTATGTACCTTCCCTAGCGGGCACTTGGACTATCTAGGTTAACTAGCGGGCACTTGGACTATGTAGGTTAACTAGAGGACACTTGGACGATCTAGGTTAACAAGTGGGCCCTTGGAGGATGTAGGTTAACTAGCCAGTACTTGAACGATCTAGGTTAACTAGCGGGCACTTGGACGATCTAGGTAAACTAAGGGGCACTTGGACTATCAAAGTTAACAAGCGAGTCCTTGGACTATGTAAGTTAACTAGCGGGCCCTTGGACTATCTAGGTTAACTAGATAGCACTTGGACTATATAGGTTCCCTAGCGGGCACTTGCACTCTCTAGGTTAACGAACGGGCACTTGGACTATGCAGGTAACGTAGCGGGCACTTGGACTCTCTAGGTTACATAGCGGGCACTTGGACTGTCTAGGTTATATAGCGGGCACTTGGACTTCTAGGTTAACGAACGGGCACTTGGACTATGTAGGTTAGGTAAAGGGCACTAGAACTATCTAGGTTACCTAGCGGGCACTTGGACTATGTACGTCCCCTAGTGGGCACTTGTACTATCTAGGTTAACTAGCGGGCACTTGGACTATGTAGCTTAACTAGCTGACACTTGCACGATCTAGGTTAACTAGCGGGCCCTTGCACTATGTAGGTTAACTATCGGGCCCATGGATTATGTAGGTTTACTAGCAGGCACTTGGACTATCTAGGTTAACTAGCGGGCACTTGGACTATGTAGTTTCCCTAACGGGCATTTGGACTATTTAGGTTACCAAGCGGGCACTTGGACTATGTAGGTTACCTAGCGAGCACTTGGACTATGTAGGTTCCCTAGCGGGCACTTGGATTATGTAGGTTCCCTTTAGGGCACATGGACTATGTAGGTTAACTAGCGGGCACTTGGAAGATCTAGGTTAACTAGCGGGCACTTGGACGTTATAGGTTAACTAGCGGGCACTTGAATTATCTAGGTTACCTAGCGGGCACTTGGACTATGTAGGTTCCCTAGCGGGCATTTGGACTATATAGATAACCTAGCGGGCAATAGACTTCATAGGTTACCTAGCGGGCACTTGGACTATCTAGGTTACCTAGCTGGCACTTGAACTATCTACGTTGCCTAGTGGGTTCTTGGAGTATGTAGGTTACCTACCGGGCTGTTGGACTATCTAGGTTACCTAGCGGGCACTTGGACTATCTAGGCTAACTAGCGGGCACTTGGACTATCTAGGTTAATTCGCGTGCACTTGGACTATGTAGGTTCCTTACCAGGCTCTTGGACTATCTAGGTTGCCTAGCGGGCACTTGGATGATATAGGTTAACTAGCGTGCCCTTGGAATATCTAGGTTACGTAGCGGGCACTTGGTATATAGGTTAACGAACGGGCACTTGGAATATGCAGGTAACCCAGCGGCACTTGGACTGTCTAGGTTACCTAGTGGGTACTTGGATTTCTAGGTTAACGAACGGGCTCTTGGGCTATGTATGTTGCCTAGAGGGCACTTGGACTATCTAGGTTACCTAGGGAGAACTTAGACTATGTAGGTTAACTAGTGGGTACTTGGACTATCTAGGTTACCTAGCAGGCACTTGGACTATCTAGGTTACCTAGCGGGCACTTGGACTATGTACGTTCCCTAGCGGACACTTGGACTATCTACGTTACCTAGCGGGCACTTGGATTATGTACGTTAACTAGCGGGCACTTGGACTATGTACGTTTCCTAGCGGGCACTTGGACTATGTAGGTTAACTAGCGGACATTTGGATGATCTAGGTTAACTAGCGGGTACTTGGACTATGTAGGTTAACTAGCGGGCCCTGGACTATGTAGATTAAATAGCAGCACTTGGACTATCTACGTTAACTAGCGGGCCCTTGGACTATGTAGATTCCCTAGCGGGCACTTGGACTCTGTAGGTTCCCTAGCGTGCATCTGGACTATGTATGTTCCCTACGGACACTTGAACTCTGTAAGTTAACTACCGGGCACTTGGACTATGTATGTTAACCTGCGGGCCCTTGGACTACTTAGGTTAACTAGCGGACACTTGCACTATGTAGGTTACCTAGCGGTCACTTGGACTATGTAGGTTAACTAGCAGGCCCTTCGACTATCTAGGTTACCTAGCAGGCACTTGGACTATGTAGGTTAACTAGCGGGCACTAGGACTATGTACCTTCCCTAGCGGGCACTTGGACTATCTATGTTAACTAGCGGGCACTTGGACTATGTAGGTTACCTAGGAGACACTTGCACTATGTAGGTTACCTAGCGGGCACTTGGACTATGTAGGTTAACTAGAGGACACATGGACGATCTAGGTTAACTAGTGGTCCCTTTGACGATGTAGGTAAACTAGCCAGTACTTGAACGATCAAGGTTAACTAGCGGGCACTTGGACGATCTAGGTTAACTAAGGGGCACTTGGACTATCAAAGTTAACAAGCGAGTCCTTGGACTATGTAGGTTAACTAGCGGGCCCTTGGACTATCTAGGTTAACTAGATAGCACTTGGACTATATAGGTTCCCTAGCGGGCACTTGCACTTTCTAGGTTAACGAACGGGCACTTGGACTATGCAGGTAACGTAGCGGGCACTTGGACTCTCTAGGTTACATAGCGGGCACTTGGACTGTCTAGGTTATATAGCGGGCACTTGGATTTCTAGGTTAACGAACGGGCACTTGGACTATGTAGGTTGCCTAGCGGGCACTTGGACTATCGAGGTTAGGTAACGGGCACTAGAACTATCTAGGTTACCTAGCGGGCACTTGGACTATGTACGTCCCCTAGTGGGCACTTGGACTATCTAGGTTAACTAGCGGACACTTGAACTATCTAGGTTACCTAGCGGGCACTTGGACTATGTAGGTTAACTAGCGGACACTTGCACGATCTTGGTTAACTAGCGGGCCCTTGCACTATGTAGGTTAACTAGCGGGCCCATGGATTATGTAGGTTTACTAGCAGGCACTTGGACTATCTAGGTTAACTAGCGGGCACTTGGACTATGGAATTTCCCTAGCGGGCATTGGACTATTTAGTTTACCAAGCGGGCACTTGGACTATGTAGGTTAACTAGCAAGCACTTGGACTATGTAGGTTCCCTAGCGGGCACTTGGATTATGTAGGTTCCCTTTAGGGCACTTGGACTATGTAGGTTAACTAGCGGGCACTTGGAAGATCTAGGTTAACTAGCGGGCACTTGGACGATATTGGTTAACTAGCGGGCTCTTGGATTATCTAGGTTACCTAGCGGGCACTTGGACTATGTAGGTTCCCTAGCGGGCATTTGTACTACATAGATAAACTATCGGGCACTTAGACTTGGTAGGTTACCTAGCCGGAACTTGGACTATCTAGGTTACCTAGCTGGCACTTGAACTATCTACGTTGCCTAGTTGGTCCTTGGAGTATGTAGGTTACCTCCGGGCTGTTGGACTATCTAGGTTACCTAGCGGGCACTTGGACTATCTAGGTTAACTAGCGGGCACTTGGACAATCTAGGTTAACTCGCGTGCACTTGGACTATGTAGGTTCCCTCGCGGGCACTTGGATTATGTAGGTTCCTTTTAGGGCAATTGGACTATGTAGGTTAACTAGCGGGCACTTGGAAGATCTAGGTTAACTAGCGGGCACTTGGACGATATAGGTTAACTAGCGGGCACTTGGATTATATATGTTACCTAGCGGGCACTTGGACTATGTAGGTTCCCTAGTGGGCATTTGGACTACATAGATAAACTAGCGGGCACTTAGACTTCGTAGGTTACCTAGCGGGCACTTGGACTATCTAGGTTACCTAGCTGGCACTTGAACTATCTACGTTGCCTAGTTGGTTCTTGGAGTATGTAGGTTACCTACCGGGCTGTTGGACTATCTAGGTTACCTAGCGGGCACTTGGACTATCTAGGTTAAATAGCGGGCACTTGGAATATCTAGGTTAACTCGCGTGCACTTGGAATATCTTGGTTACGTAGCGGGCACTTGGTATATAGGTTAACGAACGGGCACTTGGAGTATGCAGGTAACCCAGCGGCACTTGGACTGTCTAGGTTACCTAATGGGCACTTGGATTTCTATGTTAATGAATGGGCTCTTGGGCTATGTAGGTTGCCTAGAGGGCACTTGGACTATCTAGGTTAGGTAACGGGCACTTGGACTATGTAGGTAACCTAGCGGGCACTTGGACAGTCTAGGTTACCTAGCTGGCACTTGGACTATCTAGGTTAACGTACGGGCACTTGGACTATGTAGGTTACGTAGCGGGCACTTGGACTAAGTAGGATCCCTATCAGACATTTGGACTACTTAGGTTACCTAGCGGGCACTCGGACTATCTAGGTTAACTAGGGGGCACTTGGACTATCCAGGTCAACTAATGGGTCCTTGTACTATGTAGTTTAACTAGCGGGCCCTTGGACTATGTAGGTTAACTAGCGGGCACTTGGACGATCTAGGTTACCTAGAGGGCACTTGGACTATCTAGGTTAACTAGCGTGCACTTGGACTATCTAGGTTAACTAGCGGGCACTTGGATGATCAATGTTAACTAGCGGTTACTTGGACTATCTAGGTTAGCTAACGGACACTTGGACTAAGTACGTCCCCTAGTGGGCACTTGGACTATCTGGGTAAACTAACGGGCACTAGGATTATCTAGGTTAACTAGCGGGCACTTGGACTATCTAGGTTACCTAGCTGGCACTTGGACTATGAAGGTTCCCTAGCGGGCACTTGGATTATCTAGGTTACCCAGCGGGCACTTGGACTATGTAGGTCAACTAGCGGGCCCTTGGACTATCTCTAGGTTAGCTAACTGTCACGTGGACTATGTAGGTTAACTAGCGGACACTTGCACGATCTAGGTTAACTAGCCGGCTCTCGCACTATGTAGGTTAACTAGCGGGCCCATTGACTATGTAGGTTACCTAGCGGGCACTTGGACGATCTAGGTTAACTAGCGGGCACTTGGATGATATAGGTTAACTAGCGGGCACTTGGATTATCTAGGTTACCTAGCGTGCACTTGGACTATGTAGTTTCCCTAGCGGGCATTTGGACTATATAGATAACCTAGCGGGCACTTAGACTTTGTAGGTTACCTAGCGGTCACTTGGACTATCTAGGTTACCTAGCTGGCACTTGAACTATCTACATTGCCTAGCGGTTTTGGAGTATGTAGGTTACCTAGCGGGCTGTTGGACTATCTAGGTTACCTAGCAGGCACTTGGACTATCTAGGTTAATTAACGGGCACTTGGACTATGTAGGTTCCCTAGCGGGCCCTTGGACTATGTAGGTTACCTATCGGGCACTTGGAGAATGTAGGTTAACTAGGGGGCACTAGGACTGTGTAGGTTCCCTAGCGGGCCTTTGGGCTATGTAAGTTCCCTAGCGGGCACTTGGACTATGTGGGTTCCCTAGCGGGCATTTGGACTATCTAGGTTACCTAACGGGCACTTGGAATATGTAGCTTCCCTAGCGGGCACTTGGATTATATAGGTTCCCTATCGGGCACTTGGACTATGTAGGTTAACTAGCGGGCCTTTGGACTATGTATATTCCCTGAGGGCACTTGGAGAATGTATGTTAACTAGGGGACACTAGGACAATGTAGGTTACCTAGCGGGCCCTTGGACTATCTAGGTTACCTAGCAGGCACTTGGACTATGTAGGTTAACTAGCGGGCACATGGACTATCTAGGTTACCTAGCGTGCACTTGGAATATGTATGTTCCCTTGCGGGCACTTGTACTATCTACATTATCTAGCGGGCACTTGGACTATGTACGTTAACTAGCGTGCACTTGGACTATGTAGGTTCCCTATTGGGCACTTGGACTATCTAGCTTAACTAGCGAGCACTTGGACTATCCAGGATAACTAGCGGGCACTTGGACTATTAGGGTCCCTAGTGGGCACTTGAACTGTCTAGGTTACCCAGCGTGCCTTGGACTATGTAGGTTAACGAACAGGCACTTGGACTATGTAGGTTAACTAGCGGACACTTGGACTATCTAGCTTACCTATCGGGCACTTGGACTATGTACGTTCCCTAGCGGGCACTTGGACTATCTACGTTACCTATCGGGCACTTCGACTATCTAGGTTATCTAGTGAGCACTTGGACTATCCAGGATAACTAGCGGGCACTTGGACTATTAGGGTCCCTAGCTGGCATTATTATCTAGGCATAGGTTACCTAGCGGGCACTTGGACTATGTAGGTTATCGAACAGGCACTTGGACTATGTAGGTAACCTAGTGGTCACTTGAACTGTCTAGGCTACCCAGCGGGCACTTGGACTATGTAGGTTTACTAGTGGGCACTTGGACTATCTAGGTTAACTAGCGGGCCCTGGGACGATGTAGGTTAACTAGCGGGCCCTTGGACTATGTAGGTTAACTAGCGGGCCCTTGGACTATGTAGGTTAACTAGCGGGCACAAGGACGATCTAGGTTAACTAGTGGGTACTTGGACTATGTAGGTTAATTAGCGGGCCCTTGGACTATGTAGATTAATTAGCGGCACTTGAACTATCTACGTTAACTAGTGGGCCCTTAGACTATGTAGATTCCCTAGCGGGCACTTGGACTATATATGTTCCAGAGCGGGCACTGGGACTATGTAGGTTCCCTAGCAGGCACTTGGACTATGTAGGTTCCAGAGCGGGCACCTGGACTATCTAGGTTCCCTAGCGGGCACTTGGACTATGTAGGTTAACTAGCGGGCCTTTGGACTATGTATATTCCCTGAGGGCACTTGGAGAATGTATGTTAACTAGGGGACACTAGGACAATGTAGGTTACCTAGCGGGCCCTTGGACTATCTAGGTTACCTAGCAGGCACTTGGACTATGTAGGTTAACTAGCGGGCACATGGACTATCTAGGTTACCTAGCGTGCACTTGGAATATGTATGTTCCCTTGCGGGCACTTGTACTATCTACATTATCTAGCGGGCACTTGGACTATGTACGTTAACTAGCGTGCACTTGGACTATGTAGGTTCCCTATTGGGCACTTGGACTATCTAGCTTAACTAGCGAGCACTTGGACTATCCAGGATAACTAGCGGGCACTTGGACTATTAGGGTCCCTAGTGGGCACTTGAACTGTCTAGGTTACCCAGCGTGCCTTGGACTATGTAGGTTAACGAACAGGCACTTGGACTATGTAGGTTAACTAGCGGACACTTGGACTATCTAGCTTACCTATCGGGCACTTGGACTATGTACGTTCCCTAGCGGGCACTTGGACTATCTACGTTACCTATCGGGCACTTCGACTATCTAGGTTATCTAGTGAGCACTTGGACTATCCAGGATAACTAGCAGGCACTTGGACTATTAGGGTCCCTAGCTGGCATTATTATCTAGGCATAGGTTACCTAGCGGGCACTTGGACTATGTAGGTTATCGAACAGGCACTTGGACTATGTAGGTAACCTAGTGGTCACTTGAACTGTCTAGGCTACCCAGCGGGCACTTGGACTATGTAGGTTTACTAGTGGGCACTTGGACTATCTAGGTTAACTAGCGGGCCCTGGGACGATGTAGGTTAACTAGCGGGCCCTTGGACTATGTAGGTTAACTAGCGGGCCCTTGGACTATGTAGGTTAACTAGCGGGCACAAGGACGATCTAGGTTAACTAGTGGGTACTTGGACTATGTAGGTTAATTAGCGGGCCCTTGGACTATGTAGATTAATTAGCGGCACTTGAACTATCTACGTTAACTAGTGGGCCCTTAGACTATGTAGATTCCCTAGCGGGCACTTGGACTATATATGTTCCAGAGCGGGCACTGGGACTATGTAGGTTCCCTAGCAGGCACTTGGACTATGTAGGTTCCAGAGCGGGCACCTGGACTATCTAGGTTCCCTAGCGGGCACTTGGACTATGTAGGTTAACTAGTGGGCCCTTGAACTATATAGATTAACTAGCGGCACTTGGTCTATCTACATTAACTAGCGGGCCCTTGGGCTATGTAGTTTCCCTAGCGGGCATTTGGACTATTTAGGTTACCTAGCGGGCACTTGGACTATGTAGGTTAACTAGCGGACACTTGCACGATCTAGGTTAACTAGGGGGCCCTTGCACTATGTAGGTTAACTAGCGGACCCATAGATTATGTAGGTTTACTAGCAGGCACTTGGAATATCTAGGTTAACTAGCTGGCACTTGGACGATATAGGTTAACTAGCGGGCACTTGGATTATCTAGCTTACCTAGCGGGCACTTGGACTATGTAGTTTCCCTAGCGGGTATTTGGACTATATAGATAACCTAGCGGGCACTTAGACTTTGTAGGTTACCTAGCGGGCACGTGGACTATCTAGGTTAACTAGCGGGCCCTTGGACTATCTAGGTTAATTAGATAGCACTTGGACTATATAGGTTCCCTAGCGGGCACTTGGACTATCTAGGTTAACTAGCGGGCCCTTGGACTATCTAGGTTATCTAGATAGCACTTGGACTATATAGGTTCCCTAGCGGGCACTTGCACTATCTCGGTTAACGAACGGGCACTTGGACTATGCAGGTAACCTAGCGGGCACTTGGACTCTCTAGGTTACATAGCGGGCACTTGGACTGTCTAGGTTACATAGCGGGCACTTGGATTTCAAGGTTAACGAACGGGCACTTGGACTATGTAGGTTGCCTAGCGGGCAGTTGGATTATCTAGGTTAGGTAACGGGCACTAAAACTATCTAGGTTACCTAGCGGGCACTTGGACTATGTACGTCCCCTAGTGGGCACTTGGACTATCTAGGTTAACTAGCGGGCACTTGGACTATCTAGGTTACCTAGCGGGCACTTGGACTATGTCGGTTAACTAGCGGACACTTGCACGATCTAGGTAAACTAGCGGGCCCTTGCACAATGTAGGTTAACTAGCGGGCCCATGGATTATGTAGGTTTACTAGCAGGCACTTGGACTATCTAGGTTAACTAGCGGGCACTTGGACTATGATTTCCCTAGCGGGCATTTGGACTACTTAGGTTACCAAGCGGGCATTTGGACTATGTAGGTTACCTAGCGAGCACTTGGACTATGTAGGTTCCCTAGCGGGTACTTGGATTATGTAGGTTCCCTTTAGGGCACTTGGACTATGTAGGTTAACTAGCGGGCACTTGGAAGATCTAGGTTAACTAGCGGCCACTTGGACGATATAGGTTAGGTAACGGGCACTTGGACTATGTAGGTAACCTAGCGGGCACTTGGACAGTCTAGGTTACCTAGCTGGTACTTGGACTATCTAGGTTAACGAACGGGCACTTGGACTATGTAGGTTACGTAGCGGGCACATGGACTATGTAGGATCCCTATCAGACATTTGGACTACTTAGGTTACCTAGCGTGGCACTCGGACTATCTAGGTTAACTAGGGGGCACTTGGACTATCCAGGTCAACTAGTGGGTCCTTGTACTATGTAGGTTAACTAGCGGGCCCTTGGACTATGTAGGTTAACTAGCGGGCACTTGGACGATCTAGGTTAACTAGAGGGCACTTGGACTATCTAGGTTAACTAGCGGGCACTTGGATGATCAATGTTAACTAGCGGTCACTTGGACTATCTAGGTTAGCTAACGGGCACTTGGACTATGTAGGTTCCCTAGCGGGCACATGGATTATGTAGGTTCCCTTTAGGGCAATTGGACTATGTAGGTTCCCTTTAGGGCAATTGGACT
The DNA here is from genome assembly GCF_050624435.1 of Tenrec ecaudatus. Lineage (NCBI taxonomy): Eukaryota > Metazoa > Chordata > Mammalia > Afrosoricida > Tenrecidae > Tenrec > Tenrec ecaudatus. The sequence goes on from NW_027457960.1 coordinate 17,623, forward strand.
ATGTAGGTTAACTAGCGGGCACTTGGAAGATCTAGGTTAACTAGCGGGCACTTGGACGATATAGGTTAACTAGCGGGCACTTGGATTATCTAGGTTACCTAGCGGGTACTTGGACTATGTAGGTTCCCTAGCGGGCATTTGGACTACATAGATAAACTAGCGGGCACTTAGACTTCGTAGGTTACCTAGCTGGCACTTGAACTATCTACGTTGCCTAGTTGGTTCTTGGAATATGTACGTTACCTACCGGGCTGTTGGACTATCTAGGTTACCTAGCGGGCACTTGGACTATCTAGGTTAACTAGCGGGCACTTGGAATATCTAGGTTAACTCGCGTGCACTTGGACTATGTAGGTTCCTTAGCGGGAACCTGGACTATCTAGGTTGCCTAGCGGGCACTTGGACTATATAGGTTAACTAGCGTGAGCTTGGAATATCTAGGTTACGTAGCGGGCACTTGGTATATAGGTTAACGAACGGGCACTTGGAATATGCAGGTAACCCAGCGGCTCTTGGACTGTCTAGGTTACCTAGCGGGCACTTGGATTTCTAGGTTAACGAACGGGCTCTTGGGCTATGTAGGTTGCCTAGAGGGCACTTGGACTATCTAGGTTAGGTAACGGGCACTTGGACTATGTAGGTAACCTAGCGGGCACTTGGACAATCTAGGTTACCCAGCTGGCACTTGGACTATCTAGGTTAACGTACGGGCACTTGGACTATGTAGGTTACGTAGCGGGCACTTGGACTATGTAGGATCCCTATCAGACATTTGGACTACTTAGTTTACCTAGCGGGCACTCGGACTATCTAGGTTAACTAGGGGGCACTTGGACTATCCAGGTCAACTAGTGGGTCCTTGTACTATGTAGGTTAACTAGCGGGCGCTTGGACTATGTAGGTTAACTAGCGGGCATTGGACGATCTAGGTTAACTAGAGGGCACTTGGACTATCTAAGTTAACTAGCGTGCACTTGGACTATCTAGGTTAGCTAACGGGCACTTGGACTAAGTACGTCCCCTAGTGGGCACTTGGACTATCTAGGTAAACTAACGGGCACTAGGACTATCTAGGTTAACTAGCGGGCACTTGGACTATCTAGGTTACCTAGCTGGCACTTGGACTATGAAGGTTCCCTAGCGGGCACTTGGATTATCTAGGTTACCCAGCGGGCACTTGGACTATGTAGGTCAACTAGCGGGCCCTTGGACTATCTCTAGGTTAGCTAACTGTCACGTGGACTATGTAGGTTAACTAGCGGACACTTGCACGATCTAGGTTAACTAGCGGGCTCTCGCACTATGTAGGTTAACTAGAGGGCCCATTGACTATGTAGGTTACTTAGCGGGCACTTGGACGATCTAGGTTAACTAGCGGGCATTTGGACGATATAGGTTAACTAGCAGGCACTTGGATTATCTAGGTTAGCTAGCGGGCTCTAGCACTATGTAGGTTAAATAGCGGGCCCATTGACTATGTAGGTTAACTAGCGGGCACGTGGACGATCTAGGTTAACTAGCTGGCACTTGGACGATATAGGTTAACTAGCGGGCACTTGGATTATGTAGGTTACCTAGCGTGCACTTGGATTATGTAGTTTCCCTAGCGAGCATTTGGACTATATAGATAACCTAGCGGGCACTTAGACTTTGTAGGTTACCTAGCGGTCACTTGGACTATCTAGATTACCTAGCTGGCACTTGAACTATCTACATTGCCTAGCGGTTTTGGAGTATGTAGGTTACCTAGCGGGCTGTTGGACTATCAAGGTTACCTAGCGGGCACTTGGACTATCTAGGTTAACTAACGGGCACTTGGACTATGTAGGTTCCATAGCGGGCCCTTGTACTATGTAGGTTACCTATCGGGCACTTGGAGAATGTAGGTTAACTAGGGGGCACTAGGACTATGTAGGTTCCCTAGCGGGCCTTTGGACTATGTAAGTTCCCTAGCGGCCACTTGGACTATGTGGGTTCCCTAGCGGGCATTTGGACTATTTGGTTACCTAACGGGCACTTGGAATATGTAGCTTCCCTAGCGGGCACTTGGATTATGTAGGTTCCCTATCGGGCACTTGGACTATGTAGGTTAACTAGCGGGCATTTGGACTATGTATATTCCTTCTCGGGCACTTGGAGAATGTATGTTAACTAGGGGACACTACGACAATGTAGGTTACCTAGTGGGCCCTTGGACAATCTAGGTTACCTAGCAGGCACTTGGACTATGTAGGTTAACTAGCGGGCACTTGGACTATCTAGGTTACCTAGCGGGCACTTGGAGAATGTAGGTTAACTAGGGGGCACTAGTACAATGTAGGTTCCCTAGCGGGCCTTTGGACTATGTAAGTTCCCTTGCGGGCACTTGGACTATCTACGTTATCTAGCGGGCACTTGGACTATGTACGTTAACTAGCGTGCACTTGGACTATGTAGGTTCCCTATCGGGCACTTGGACTATCTAGCTTAACTAGCGAGCACTTGGACTATCTAGGATAACTAGCGGGCCCTTGGACTATTAGGGTCCCTAGTGGGCACTTGAACTGTCTAGGTTACCCAGCGGGCCTTGAACTATATAGGTTAACGAACAGGCACTTGGACTATGTAGGTGAACTAGCGGGCACTTGGACTATCTAGGTTACCTATCGGGCAATTGGACTATGTACGTTCCCTAGCAGGCACATGGACTATCTACGTTACCTATCGGGCACTTGGACTATCTAGGTTAACTAGCGAGCACTTGGACTATACAGGATAACTAGCGGGCACTTGGACTATTAGGGTCCCTAGCGGGCATTATTACTATATAGGTTACCTAGCGGGCACTTGTACTATGTAGGTTAACGAACAGGCACTTGTACTATGTAGGTAACCTAGTGGTCACTTGAAGTGTCTAGGTTACCCAGCGGGCACTTGGACTATGTAGGTTAACTAGTGGGCACTTGGACTATCTAGGTTAACTAGCGGGCCCTGGGACGATGTAGGTTAACTAGCGGACCCTTGGACTATGTAGGTTAACTAGCGGGCCCTTGGACTATGTAGGTTAACTAGCGGGCACAAGGACGATCTAGGTTAACTAGTGGGTACTTGGACTATGTAGGTTAACTAGCAGGCCCTTGGACTATGTAGATTAAATAGCGGCACTTGGACTATCTAAGTTAACTAGTGGGCCCTTAGACTATGTAGATTCCCTAGCGGGCACTTGGACTATATATGTTCCCGAGCAGGCACTTGGACTATGTAGGTTCCCTAGCAGGCACTTGGACTATGTAGGTTCCAGAGCGGGCACTTGGACTATCTAGGTTCCCTAGCGGGCAATTGGACTATGTAGGTTAACTAGCGGGCCCTTGAACTATGTAGATTAACTAGCGGCACTTGGACTATCTACATTAACTAGCGGGCCCTTGGACTATGTAGTTTCCCTAGCGGGCATTTGGACTATTTATGTTACCTAGCGGGCACTTGGACTATGTAGGTTAACTAGCGGACACTTGCACGATCTAGGTTAACTAGGGGGCCCTTGCACTATGTAGGTTAACTAGCGGACCCATGGATTATGTAGGTTTACTAGCAGGCACTTGGAATATCTAGGTTAACTAGCTGGCACTTGGACGATATAGGTTAACTAGCGGGCACTTTGATTATCTAGCTTACCTAGCGGGCACTTGGACTATGTAATTTCCCTAGCGGGCATTTGGACTATATAGATAACCTAGCGGGCACTTAGACTTTGTAGGTTAACTAGCGGGCCCTTGGACTATCTAGGTTAACTAGATAGCACTTGGAATATATAGGTTCCCTAGCGGGCACTTGCACTATCTCGGTTAACGAACGGGCACTTGGACTATGCAGGTAACCTAGCGGGCACTTGGACTCTCTAGGTTACATAGCGGGCACTTGGACTGTCTAGGTTACATAGCGGGCACTTGGATTTCAAGGTTATCGAACGGGCACTTGGACTATGTAGGTTGCCTAGCGGGCAGTTGGATTATCTAGGTTAGGTAACGGGCACTAGAACTAGCTAGGTTACTTAGCCGGCACTTGGACTATGTACGTCCCCTAGTGGGCACTTGGACTATCTAGGTTAACTAGCGGGCACTTGGACTATCTAGGTTACCTAGCGGGCACTTGGACTATGTAGGTTAACTAGCGGGCCCATGGATTATGTAGGTTTACTAGCAGGCACTTGGACTATCTAGGTTAACTAGCGGGCACTTGGACTATGATTTCCCTAGCGGGCATTTGGATTACTTAGGTTACCAAGCGGGCACTTGGACTATGTAGGTTATCTAGCGAGCACTTGAACTATGTAGGTTCCCTAGCGGGCACTTGGATTATGTAGGTTCCCTTTAGGGCACTTGGACTATGTAGGTTAACTAGCGGGCACTTGGAAGGTCTAGGTTAACTAGCGGGCACTTGGACGATATAGGTTAACTAGCGGGCACTTGGATTATCTAGGTTACCTAGCGGGCACTTGGACTATGTAGGTTCCCTAGCGGGCATTTGTACTACATAGATAACCTAGCGGGCACTTAGACTTCGTAGCTTACCTAGCGGGCACTTGGACTATCTAGGTTACCTAGCTGGCACTTGAACTATCTACGTTGCCTAGTTGGTTCTTGGAGTATGTTGTTACCTACCGGGCTGTTGGACTATCTAGGTTGCCTAGCGGGTACTTGGACGATATAGGTTAACTAGCGTGCCCTTGGAATATCTAGGTTACGTAGCGGGCACTTGGAATACAGGTTAACGAACGGGCACTTGGAATATGCAGGTAACCCAGCGGCACTTGAACTGTCTAGGTTACCTAGCGGGCACTTGGATTTTTAGGTTAAAGAACGGGCTCTTGGGCTATGTAGGTTGCCTAGAGGGCACTTGGACTATCTAGTTTAGGTAACGGGCACTTGGACTATCTAGGTTACCTAGAGGGAACTTGGACAATGTAAGTTACCTAGCGGGCACTTGGACTATCTAGGTTACCTAACGGGCATTTGACTATCTAGGTTACATAGCGGCCACTTGGACCATCTAGGTTACCTAGAGGGCCCTTTGACTATGTAGGTTTCCTAGCGGGCACTTGGACTATCTAGGTTAACGAACGGACATTTGGACTATGTAGGTAACCTAGCGGGCACTTGGACAGTCTAGGTTACCTAGCGGGCACTTGGACTATCTAGGTTAACGAACCCGCACTTGGATTATGTAGGTTACGTAGCGGGAACTTGGACTATGTAGGATCCCTATCGGACATTTGGACTACTTAGGTTACCTAGCGGGCACTCGGACTATCTAGTTTAACTAGCGGGCACTTGGACTATCTAGGTCAACAAGTGGGCCCTTGTACTATGTAGGTTAACTAGCGGGCCCTTGGACTATGTAGGTTAACTAGCGGGCACGTGGACGATCTAGGTTAACTAGAGGGCACTTGGACTATCTAGGTTAACTAGCGTGCACTTGGACTATCTAGGTTACCTAGCGGGCACTTGGATGATCAATGTTAACTAACGGTCACTTGGACTATCTAGGTTAGCTAATGGGCACATGGACTAAGTACGTCCCCTTGTGGGCACTTGGACTATCTAGGTAAACTAACGGGCACTAGGACTATCTAGGTTACCTAGCGGGCACTTGGACTATCTAGGTTACCTAGCTGGCACTTGGACTATGAAGGTTCCCTAGCGGGCACTTGGATTATCTAGGTTACCCAGCGGGCACTTGGACTATGTAGGTCAACTAGCGGGCCCTTGGACTATCTAGGTTAGCTAACTGGCACGTGGACTATGTAGGTTAACTAGCGGACACTTGCACGATCTAGGTTAACTAGCGGGCTCTAACATTATGTAGGTTAACTAGCGGGCCCATTGACTATGTAGGTTGACTAGCGGGCACTTGGACGATCTAGGTTAACTAGCTGGCTCTAGCAATATGTAGGTTAAATAGCGGGCCCATTGAATATGTAGGTTAACCAGCGGGCACTTGGACGATCTAGGTTAACTAGCTGGCACTTGGTCGATATAGCTTAACTAGCGGGCACTTGGATTATCTAGGTTACCTAGCGGGCACTTGGACTACATAGTTTCCCTAGCGGGCATTTGGACTATATAGATAACCTAGCGGGCACTTAGACTTTGTAGGTTACCTAGCGGGCACTTGGACTATCTAGGTTACCTAGCTGGCACTTGAACTATCTACATTGCCTAGTGGTTTTGGAGTATGTAGGTTACCTAGCGGGCTGTTGGACTATCTAGGTTACCTAGCGGGCACTTGGACTATCTAGGTTAACTAACGGGCACTTGGACTATGTAGGTTCCCTAGTGGGCCCTTGGACTATGTAGGTTACCTATCGGGCACTTGGAGAATGTAGGCTAACTAGGGGGCACTAGGACTATGTAGGTTCCCTAGCGGGCCTTTGGAATATGTAAGTTCCCTAGCGGGCACTTGGACTATGTGGGTTCCCTAGGGGGCATATGGGCTATCTAGGTTACCTAACGGGCACTTGGAATATGTAGCTTCCCTAGCGGGCACTTGGATTATGTTGGTTCCCTATCGGGCACTTGGACTATGTAGATTAACTAGCGGGCATTTGGACTATGTAGGTTACCTAGCGGGCACTTGGACTATGTAGGTTCCCTGTCCGGCACTTGGAGAATGTATGTTAACTAGGGGGCACTAGGACAATGTAGATTACCTAGCGCGCCCTTGGACTATCTAGGTTACCTTGCAGGCACTTGGACTATGTAGGTTAACTAGCGGGCATTTGGACTATGTAGGTTACCTAGCGGGCACTTGGACTATGTAGGTTCCCTGTCGGGCACTTGGAGAATGTATGTTAACTAGGGGGCACTAGGACAATGTAGGTTACCTAGCGGGCCCATGCACTATCTAGATTACCTTGCAGACACTTGGACTATGTAGGTTAACTAGCGGGTACTTGGATTATTAAGGTTACCTAGCGGGCACTTGGACTATATATGTTCCCTAGCGGGCACTTGGACTATCTACGTTATCTAGCGGGCACTTGAACTATGTACGTTAACTAGCGGGCACTTGGACTATGTAGGTTCCCTATTGGGCACTTGGACTATCTAGGTTACCTAGCAGGTACTTGGACTATGTAGGTTAACTAGCGGGCACTTGGACTATCTAGGTTACCTAGCGGGCAATTGGACTATGTACGTTCCCTAGCGGGCATTTGGACTATCTAAGTTACCTAGCGGGTACTTGGACTATCTATGTTAACTAGCGGGCACTTGGACTATGTAGGTTCCCTATCGGGCACTTGGACTATCTAGGTTAACTAGCGAGCACTTGGACTATCCAGGATAACTAGCGGGCACTTGGACTATTAGGGTCCCTAGAGGGCATTTGTACTGTATAGGTTACCTAGCGGGCACTTGGACTATGTAGGTTAACGAACAGGCACTTGGACTATGTAGGTAACCTAGTGGTCACTTGAACTGTCTAGGTTACCCAGCGGGCACTTGGACTATGTAGGTTAACTAGTGGGCACTTGGACTATCTAGGTTAACTAGCGGGCCCTTGGACGATGTAGGTTAACTAGCGGGCCCTTGGACGATGTAGGTTAACTAACGGGCCCTTGGACTATGTAGGTTAACTAGCGGGCCCTTGGACTATGTAGATTAACTAGCGGCACTTGGACTATCTACGTTAACTAGTGGGCCCTTAGACTATGTAGATTCCCTAGCGGGCACTTGGAGTATATATGTTCCAGAGCGGGCACTTGGACTATGTATGTTCCCTAGCAGGCACTTCGACTGTGTAGGTTCCAGAGCGGGCACTTGGACTATCTAGGTTCCCTAGCGGGCCCTTGGACTATGTAGGTTAACTAGCGGACACTAGGACGATCTAGGTTAACTAGCGGGTACTTGGACTATGTAGGTTAACTAGCGGGCCCTTGGACTATGTAGATTAACTAGCAGCACTTGGACTATCTACGTTAATTAGCGGGCCATTGGACTTTGTAGATTCTCTAGCGGGCACGTGGACTATGTAGTTTCCCTAGCGGGCATTTGGACTATATAGATAACCTAGCGGGCACTCAGACTTTGTAGGTTACCTAGCGGGCACTTGGACTATCTAGGTTACCTAGCTGGCACTTGAACTATCTACATTGCCTAGCGGTTTTGGAGTATGTTGGTTACCTAGCGGATTGTTGGACTATCTAGGTTACCTAGCAGGCACTTGGACTATCTAGGTTAACTAACGGGCACTTGGACTATGTAGGTTCCCTAGCGGGCCCTTGGACTATGTAGGTTACCTATCGGGCACTTGGAGAATGTAGGTTAACTAGGGGGCACTAGGACTATGTAGGTTCCCTAGCGGGCCTTTGGACTATGTAAGTTCCCTAGCGGTCACTTGGACTATGTGGGTTCCCTAGAGGGCATTTGGCCTATCTAGGTTACCTAACGGGCACTTGGAATATGTAGCTTCCCTAGCGGGCACTTGGATTATGTAGGTTCCCTATCGGGCACTTGGACTATGTAGGTTAACTAGCGGGCATTTGGACTATGTAGGTTACCTAGCGGGCACTTGGACTATGTAGGTTCCCTGTCGGGCCCTTGGAGAATGTATGTTAACTAGGGGGCACTAGGACAATGTAGGTTACCTAGCGGGCCCATGGACTATCTAGGTTACCTAGCAGGCACTTGGACTATGTAGGTTAACTAGCGGGCACTTGGACTGTCTAGGTTTCCTAGCGGGCACTTGGACTATGTAGGTTCCCTGTCGGACACTTGGAGAATGTATGTTAACTAGGGGGCACTTGGACTATCTATGTTAACTAGCGGGCACTTGGACTATGTAGGTTCCCTGTCGGGCACTTGGACTATCTATGTTAACTAGCGGGCACTTGGACTATGTAGGTTCCCTGTCGGGCACTTGGACTATCTAGGTTAACTAGCGGGCACTTGGACTATTAGGGTCCCTAGCGGGCATTTGTACTATATAGGTTAACTAGCGGGCACTTGGACTATCTAGGTTACCTAGCAGGCACTTGGTCTATGTAGGTTAACTATTGGGCACTTGGACTATCTAGGTTACCTAGCGGGCACTTGGACGATATATGTTCCCTAGCGGGCACTTGGACTATCTACGTTATCTAGCGGGCACTTGGACTATCTAGGTTAACTAGCGGGCCCTTGGACGATGTAGGTTAACTAGCGGGCCCTTGGACGATGTAGGTAAACTAGCGGGCGTTTGGACTATGTAGGTTAACTAGCGCGCACTAGGACGATCTAGGTTAACTAGCGGGTACTTGGACTATGTAGGTTAACTAGCGGGCCCTTGGACTATGTAGATTAACTAGCGTACTTGGACTACCTACGTTAACTAGTGGGCCCTTAGACTATGTAGATTCCCTAGCGGGGACTTGGACTATATATGTTCCAGAGCAGGCACGTGGACTATGTAGGTTCCCTAGCAGGCATTTCGACTATGTAGGTTCCAGTGCGGGCACTTGGACTATCTAGGTTCCGTAGCGGGCACTTGGACTATGTAGGTTAACTAGCGGACACTTGGATGATCTAGGTTAACTAGCGGGTACTTGGACTATGTAGGTTAACTAGCGGGCCCTTGGACTATGTAGATTAACTAGCAGCACTTGGACTATCTATGTTAATTAGCGGGCCTTGGACTATGTAGATTCTCCAGCGGGCACTTGGACTATGTAAGTTCCCTAGCGGGTCCTTGGACTACTTAGGTTAACTAGCGGACACTTGCACTATGTAGTTTACCTAGCGGGCACTTGAACTATCTAGGTTAACTAGCGGGCGCTTGGACTATGTAGGTTACCTAGCAGACACTTGCACTATGTAGGTTACCTAGGGGGAACTTGGACTATGTAGGTTAACTAGAGGACACATGGACGATCTAGGTTAACTAGTGGGCCCTTGCACTATGTAGGTTAACTAGCGGGCCCATGGATTATGTAGGTTTACTCGCAGGCACTTGGACTCTCTAGGTTAACTAGCGGGCACTTGGACTATGTAGTTTCCCTAGCGGGCATTTGGACTATTTAGGTTACCAAGCGGGCACTTGGACTATGTAGGTTACCTAGCGAGCACTTGGACTATCTAGGTTACCTAGCAGGCACTTTGACTATCTAGGTTAACTAACGGGCACTTGGACTATATAGGTTGCCTAGAGGGCACTTGGACTATGTAGGTTCCCTAACGGGCACTTGGATTATGTAGGTTCCCTTTGGGGCACTTGGACTATGTAGGTTCCATAGCGGGCACTTGTACCATCTAGGATACCTAGCTGGCACTTGTACCATCTAGGATACCTAGCTGGCACTTGGACTATGTAGGTCAACTTCGGGCCCTTGGACTATCTAGGTTAGCTAACGGGCACTTAGATTATGTAGGTTAACTAGCGGGCACTTGGAATATGTAGGTTAACTAGCGGACACTTGCACTATGTAGGTTAACTAGCGGGCCCATGGAATATGTAGGTTTACTAGAGGGCCCTTGGACTATCTGGGTTCCCTAAAGGGCACTTGGACTATCTAGGTTACCGAACGGGCACTTGGACTATCTAGGTTACTTAGCGGGCACTTGGACTATGTAGGCTAAATAGGGGGCCCTTGGACGATCTAGGTTACCTAGCGGGTACTTGAACTATCTAGGTTAACTCGTGGGCACTTGCACTATCTAGGTTACCTAGAGGGCACTTGGACTATCTATGTTAACTAACGGGCACTTGGAATATGTAGGTTAACTAGCGGACACTTGCACTATGTAGGTTACCTAGCAGGCACTTGGACTATCTAGGTTGCCTAGCGGGCACTTGGACTATGTAGGTTAACTAGCGTGCCCTTGGACTATCTAGGTTACGTAGTGGGCACTTGGTATATAGGTTAACTAGTGGGCACTTGGACTATGTAGGTTAACTAGCAGGCCCTTGGACAATCTAGGTGAAGTAGCGGGCACTTGGACGATCTAGGTTAACTAGCGGGCACTTGAACTATCAAAGTTAAAAAGTGAGCCCTTGGACTATGTAGGTTAACTAGGCGGCCCTTGGACAATCTAGGTTACCTAGCGGGCACTTGGACTATATAGTTTACCTAGCGGGCACTTGGACTATGTAGGTTACCTAGTGGGCACTTGGACTATCTAGGTTAACGAACGGGCACTTGGAATATGCAGGTAACCTAGCGGGCACTTGGACTGTCTAGGTTGCCTAGCAGGCACTTGGACTTCTACGTTAAAGAACGGGCATATGGTCTATGTAGGTTGCTTACCGGGCACTGGGACTATCTAAGTTAGGTAACGGGCACTTTGAGTATCTAGGTTACCTAGCGGGAACTTGGACAATGTAAGTTACCTAGCGGGCACTTGGACTATCTAGGTTACATAGCGGGCACTTGGACTATGTAGGTTAACTAGCGAGCACTTGGACTCTAGGTTACTTAGCGGGCACTTGGACTATCTAGGTTAACGAACGGGTACTTGGACTATGTAGTTTACCTAGCGGGCACTTGGACTATGTAGGATCCCTATCGGACATTTGGACTACTTAGGTTACGTAGCGGGCACTTGGACTATCTAGGTTAACTAGCAGGCACTTAGACTATCTAGGTCAACTAGCGGGCCCATGTACTATGTGGGTTAACTAGCGGGCCCTTGGACTATCTAGGTTAGCTAACGGGCACTTAGATTATGTAGGTTAACTAGCGGGCACTTGGAATATGTAGGTTAACTAGCGGACACTTGCACTATGTAGGTTAACTAGCGGGCCCATGGAATATGTAGGTTTACTAGAGGGCCCTTGGACTATCTGGGTTCCCTAAAGGGCACTTGGACTATCTAGGTTAACTAGCGGGCACTTGGACTATTAGGGTCCCTAGCGGGCATTTGTACTATATAGGTTAACTAGCGGGCACTTGGTCTATCTAGGTTACCTAGTAGGCACTTGGTCTATGTAGGTTAACTATTGGGCACTTGGACTATCTAGGTTACCTAGCGGGCACTTGGACTATCTATGTTAACTAGCAGGCACTTGGACTATCTAGGTCAACTAGCGGGCCCATGTACTATGTGGGTTAACTAGCGAGCACTTGGACTATCTAGGTTACCTAGCTGGCACTTGAAGTATCTACATTGCCTAGCGGTTTTGGAGTATGTTGGTTACCTAGCGGATTGTTGGACTATCTAGGTTACCTAGCAGGCACTTGGACTATCTAGGTTAACTAACGGGCACATGAACTATGTAGGTTCCTTAGCGGGCCCTTGGACTATGTAGGTTACCTATCGGGCACTTGGAGAATGTAGGTTAACTAGGGGGCACTAGGACTATGTAGGTTCCCTAGCGGGCCTTTGGACTATGTAAGTTCCCTAGCGGGCACTTGGACTATGTGGGTTCCCTAGAGGGCATTTGGCCTATCTAGGTTACCTAACGGGCACTTGGAATATGTAGCTTCCCTAGGGGCACTTGGATTATGTAGGTTCCCTATCGAGCACTTGGACTATGTAGGTTAACTAGCGGGCATTTGGACTATGTAGGTTACCTAGCGGGCACTTGGACTATGTAGGTTCCCTGTCGGGCCCTTGGAGAATGTATGTTAACTAGGGGGCACTAGGACAATGTAGGTTACCTAGCGGGCCCATGGACTATCTAGGTTTCCTAGCAGGCACTTGGACTATGTAGGTTAACTAGCGGGCACTTGGACTGTCTAGGTTACCTAGCGGGCACTTGGACTATGTAGGTTCCCTGTCGGACACTTGGAGAATGTATGTTAACTAGGGGGCACTTGGACTATCTATGTTAACTAGCGGGCACTTGGACTATGTAGGTTCCCTATCGGGCACTTGGACTATCTAGGTTAACTAGCGGGCACTTGGACTATTAGGGTCCCTAGCGGGCATTTGTACTATATAGGTTAACTAGCGGGCACTTGGTCTATCTAGGTTACCTAGCAGGCAATTGGTCTATGTAGGTTAACTATTGGGCACTTGGACTATCTAGGTTACCTAGCGGGCACTTGGACTATCTATGTTAACTAACGGGTACTTGGAATATGTAGGTTAACTAGCGGACACTTGCACTATGTAGGTTTCCTAGCAGGCACTTGGACTATCTAGGTTGCCTAGCGGGCACTTGGACTATGTAGGTTAACTAGCGTGCCCTTAGACTATCTAGGTTACGTAGTGGGCACTTGGTATATAGGTTAACTAGCGGGCACTTGGACTATGTAGGTTAGCTAGAGGACACTTGGACTATCTAGGTTAACTCGTGGGCCCTTGGACTATGTAGGTTAACTAGCAGGCACTTGGACAATCTAGGTGAACTAGCGGGCACTTGGACGATCTAGGTTAACTAGCGGGCACTTGAACTATCAAAGTTAAAAAGTGAGCCCTTGGACTATGTAGGTTAACTAGGGGGCCCTTGGACAATCTAGGTTACCTAGCGGGCACTTGGACTATATAGTTTACCTAGCGGGCACTTGGACTATGTAGGTTACCTAGTGGGCACTTGGACTATCTAGGTTAACGAACGGGCACTTGGAATATGCAGGTAACCTAGCGGGCACTTGGACTGTCTAGGTTGCCTAGCAGGCACTTGGACTTCTACGTTAAAGAACGGGCATATGGTCTATGTAGGTTGCTTACCGGGCACTGGGACTATCTAGGTTAGGTAACGGGCACTTTGAGTATCTAGGTTACCTAGCGGGAACTTGGACAATGTAAGTTACCTAGCGGGCACTTGGACTATCTAGGTTACATAGCGGGCACTTGGACTATGTAGGTTAACTAGCGAGCGCTTGGACTCTAGGTTACTTAGCGGGCACTTGGACTATCTAGGTTAACGAACGGGTACTTGGACTATGTAGTTTACCTAGCGGGCACTTGGACTATGTAGGATCCCTATCGGACATTTGGACTACTTAGGTTACGTAGCGGGCACTTGGACTATCTAGGTTAACTAGCAGGCACTTGGACTATCTAGGTCAACTAGCGGGCCCATGTACTATGTGGGTTAACTAGCGAGCACTAGGACTATCTAGGTTACCTAGCTGGCACTTGAAGTATCTACATTGCCTAGCGGTTTTGGAGTATGTTGGTTACCTAGCGGATTGTTGGACTATCTAGGTTACCTAGCAGGCACTTGGACTATCTAGGTTAACTAACGGGCACATGAACTATGTAGGTTCCCTAGCGGGCCCTTGGACTATGTAGGTTACCTATCGGGCACTTGGAGAATGTAGGTTAACTAGGGGGCACTAGGACTATGTAGGTTCCCTAGCGGGCCTTTGGACTATGTAAGTTCCCTAGCGGGCACTTGGACTATGTGGGTTCCCTAGAGGGCATTTGGCCTATCTAGGTTACCTAACGGGCACTTGGAATATGTAGCTTCCCTAGGGGCACTTGGATTATGTAGGTTCCCTATCGGGCACTTGGACTATGTAGGTTAACTAGCGGGCATTTGGACTATGTAGGTTACCTAGCGGGCACTTGGACTATGTAGGTTCCCTGTCGGGCCCTTGGAGAATGTATGTTAACTAGGGGGCACTAGGACAATGTAGGTTACCTAGCGGGCCCATGGACTATCTAGGTTTCCTAGCAGGCACTTGGACTACGTAGGTTAACTAGCGGGCACTTGGACTGTCTAGGTTACCTAGCGGGCACTTGGACTATGTAGGTTCCCTGTCGGACACTTGGAGAATGTATGTTAACTAGGGGGCACTTGGACTATCTATGTTAACTAGCGGGCACTTGGACTATGTAGGTTCCCTATCGGGCACTTGGACTATCTAGGTTAACTAGCGGGCACTTGGACTATTAGGGTCCCTAGCGGGCATTTGTACTATATAGGTTAACTAGCGGGCACTTGGTCTATCTAGGTTACCTAGCAGGCACTTGGTCTATGTAGGTTAACTATTGGGCACTTGGACTATCTAGGTTACCTAGCGGGCACTTGGACGATATATGTTCCCTAGCGGGCACTTGGACTATCTACGTTATCTAGCGGGCACTTGGACTATCTAGGTTAACTAGCGGGCCCTTGGACGATGTAGGTTAACTAGCGGGCCCTTGGACGATGTAGGTAAACTAGCGGGCGTTTGGACTATGTAGGTTAACTAGCGCGCACTAGGACGATCTAGGTTAACTAGCGGGTACTTGGACTATGTAGGTTAACTAGCGGGCCCTTGGACTATGTAGATTAACTAGCGTACTTGGACTATCTACGTTAACTAGTGGGCCCTTAGACTATGTAGATTCCCTCGCGGGGACTTGGACTATATATGTTCCAGAGCAGGCACGTGGACTATGTAGGTTCCCTAGCAGGCATTTCGACTATGTAGGTTCCAGTGCGGGCACTTGGACTATCTAGGTTCCGTAGCGGGCACTTGGACTATGTAGGTTAACTAGCGGACACTTGGATGATCTAGGTTAACTAGCGGGTACTTGGACTATGTAGGTTAACTAGCGGGCCCTTGGACTATGTAGATTAACTAGCAGCACTTGGACTATCTACGTTAATTAGCGGGCCCTTGGACTATGTAGATTCTCTAGCGGGCACTTGGACTATGTAAGTTCCCTAGCGGGCCCTTGGACTACTTAGGTTAACTAGCGGACACTTGCACTATGTAGTTTACCTAGCGGGCACTTGAACTATCTAGGTTAACTAGCGGGCGCTTGGACTATGTAGGTTACCTAGCAGACACTTGCACTATGTAGGTTACCTAGGGGGAACTTGGACTATGTAGGTTAACTAGAGGACACGTGGACGATCTAGGTTAACTATTGGGCCCTTGCACTATGTAGGTTAATTAGCGGGCCCATGGATTATGTAGGTTTACTCGCAGGCACTTGGACTCTCTAGGTTAACAAGCGGGCACTAGGGCTATGTAGTTTCCCTAACGGGTATTTGGACTATTTAGGTTACCAAGCGGGCATTTGGACTATGTAGGTTACCTAGCGAGAACTTGGACTATCTAGGTTACCTAGCAGGCACTTTGACTATCTAGGTTACCTAACGGGCACTTGGACTATATAGGTTGCCTAGAGGGCACTTGGACTATGTAGGTTCCCTAACGGGCACTTGGATTATATAGGTTCCCTTTGGGGCACTTGGACTATGTAGGTTCCATAGCGGGCACTTGTACCATCTAGGATACCTAGCTGGCACTTGGACTATGTAGGTCAACTAGCGGGCCCTTGGACTATATAGGTTAGCTAACGGGCACTTAGATTATGTAGGTTAACTAGCGGGCACTTGGAATATGTAGGTTAACTAGCGGACACTTGCACTATGTAGGTTAACTAGCGGGCCCATGGAATATGTAGGTTTACTAGAGGGCCCTTGGACTATCTGGGTTCCCTAAAGGGCACTTGGACTATCTAGGTTACCGAACGGGCACTTGGACTATCTAGGTTACTTAGCGGGCACTTGGACTATGTAGGCTAAATAGGGGGCCCTTGGACGATCTAGGTTACCTAGCGGGTACTTGAACTATCTAGGTTAACTAGTGGGCACTTGCACTATCTAGGTTACCTAGCGGGCACTTGGACTATCTATGTTAACTAACGGGCACTTGGAATATGTAGGTTAACTAGCGGACACTTGCACTATGTAGGTTACCTAGCAGGCACTTGGACTATCTAGGTTGCCTAGCGGGCACTTGGACTATGTAGGTTAACTAGCGTGCCCTTGGACTATCTAGGTTACGTAGTGGGCACTTGGTATATAGGTTAACTAGCGGGCACTTGGACAATGTAGGTTAACTAGAGGACACTTGGACTATCTAGGTTAACTCGTGGGCCCTTGGACTATGTAGGTTAACTAGCAGGCACTTGGACAATCTAGGTGAACTAGCGGGCACTTGGACGATCTAGGTTAACTAGTGGGCACTTGAATTATCAAAGTTAAAAAGTGAGCCCTTGGACTATGTAGGTTAACTAGGCGGCCCTTGGACAATCTAGGTTACCTAGCGGGCACTTGGACTATATAGTTTACCTAGCGGGCACTTGGACTATGTTGGTTACCTAGTGGGCACTTGGACTATCTAGGTTAACGAACGGGCACTTGGAATATGCAGGTAACCTAGCGGGCACTTGGACTGTCTAGGTTGCCTAGCAGGCACTTGGACTTCTACGTTAAAGAACGGGCATATGGTCTATGTAGGTTGCTTACCGGGCACTGGGACTATCTAGGTTAGGTAACGGGCACTTTGAGTATCTAGGTTACCTAGCGGGAACTTGGACAATGTAAGTTACCTAGCGGGCACTTGGACTATCTAGGTTACATAGCGGGCACTTGGACTATGTAGGTTAACTAGCAAGCACTTGGACTCTAGGTTACTTAGCGGGCACTTGGACTATCTAGGTTAACGAACGGGTACTTGGACTATGTAGTTTACCTAGCGGGCACTTGGACTATGTAGGATCCCTATCGGACATTTGGACTACTTAGGTTACGTAGCGGGCACTTGGACTATCTAGGATAACTAGCAGGCACTTGGACTATCTAGGTCAACTAGCGGGCCCATGTACTATGTAGGTTAACTAGCGGGCACTTGGACTATCTAGGTTACCTAGCAGGCACTTGGACTATGTAGGTTAACTAGCGGGCACTTGGACTATCTAGGTTACCTAGCGGGCACTTGGACTATGTACGTTCCCTAGCGGGCACTTGGACTATCTAAGTTACCTAGTGGGTACTTGGACTATCTATGTTAACTAGCGGGCACTTGGACTATGTAGGTTCCCTATCGGGCACTTGGACTATCTAGGTTGCCTAGCGGGCACTTGGATGATCAATGTTAACTAGCGGGCCTTGGACTATCTAGGTTAGCTAATGGGCACTTTGGACTAAGTACGTCCCCTGGTGGGCACTTGGACACTCTAGGTTGACTAACGGGCACTAGGAATATCTAGGTTAACTAGCGGGCACTTGGACTATCTAGGTTAGCTAATGGGCACTTTGGACTAAGTACGTCCCCTGGTGGGCACTTGGACACTCTAGGTTGACTAACGGGCACTAGGACTATCTAGGTTAACTAGCGGGCACTTGGACTATCAAAGTTAAAAAGTGAGCCCTTGGACTATGTAGGTTAACTAGGGGGCCCTTGGACTATCTAGGTTAGCTAATGGGCACTTTGGACTAAGTACGTCCCCTGGTGGGCACTTGGACACTCTAGGTTGACTAACGGGCACTAGGACTATCTAGGTTAACTAGCGGGCACTGGGACTATCAAAGTTAAATAGTGAGCCCTTGGACTATGTAGGTTAACTAGGGGGCCCTTGGACTACCTAGGTTACCTAGCGGGCACTTGGACTATATAGTTTACCTAGCGGGCACTTGGACTATGTAGGTTACCTGGTGGGCACTTGGACTATCTAGGTTAACGAACGGGCACTTGGAATATGCAGGTAATTTAGCGGGCACTTGGACTGTCTAGGTTGCCTAGCGGGCACTAGGACTTCTAGATTAACGAACGGGCACTTGGACTATGTAGTTTACCTAGCGGGCACTTGGACTATGTAGGATCCCTATCGGACATTTGGACTACTTAGGGTACCAAGCGGGCACTTGGAATATCTAGGTTAACTAGCAGGCACTTGGACTATCTAGGTCAACTAGCGGGCCCTTGTACTATGTAGGTTAACTAGCGAGCACTTGGACTATCTAGGTTAACTAGCGGACCTTGGACTACGTAGGTTAACTAGCGGGCCCTTGGACTATGTAGGTTAACTAGCGGGCACTTGGACGATCTAGGTTAACTAGAGGGCACTTGGACTATCTAGGTTAACTAGCAGGCACTTGGATGATCAATGTTAACTAGCGGGCACTTGGACTATCTAGGTTAGCTAATGGGCACTTTGGACTAAGTACGTCCCCTGGTGGGCACTTGGACACTCTAGGTTGACTAACGGGCACTAGGACTATCTAGGTTAACTAGCGGGCACTTGGACTATCAAAGTTAAAAAGTGAGCCCTTGGACTATGTAGGTTAACTAGGGGGCCCTTGGACTATCTAGGTTAGCTAATGGGCACTTTGGACTAAGTACGTCCCCTGGTGGGCACTTGGACACTCTAGGTTGACTAACGGGCACTAGGACTATCTAGGTTAACTAGCGGGCACTGGGACTATCAAAGTTAAATAGTGAGCCCTTGGACTATGTAGGTTAACTAGGGGCCCTTGGACTACCTAGGTTACCTAGCGGGCACTTGGACTATATAGTTTACCTAGCGGGCACTTGGACTATGTAGGTTACCTGGTGGGCACTTGGACTATCTAGGTTAACGAACGGGCACTTGGAATATGCAGGTAATTTAGCGGGCACTTGGACTGTCTAGGTTGCCTAGCGGGCACTAGGACTTCTAGATTAACGAACGGGCACTTGGACTATGTAGTTTACCTAGCGGGCACTTGGACTATGTAGGATCCCTATCGGACATTTGGACTACTTAGGTTATCAAGCGGGCACTTGGAATATCTAGGTTAACTAGCAGGCACTTGGACTATCTAGGTCAACTAGCGGGCCCTTGTACTATGTAGGTTAACTAGCGAGCACTTGGACTATCTAGGTTAACTAGCGGACCTTGGACTACGTAGGTTAACTAGCGGGCCCTTGGACTATGTAGGTTAACTAGCGGGCACTTGGACGATCTAGGTTAACTAGAGGGCACTTGGACTATCTAGGTTAACTAGCAGGCACTTGGATGATCAATGTTAACTAGCGGGCCTTGGACTATCTAGGTTAGCTAATGGGCACTTTGGACTAAGTACGTCCCCTGGTGGGCACTTGGACACTCTTGGTTGACTAACGGGCACTAGGACTATCTAGGTTAACTAGCGGGCACTTGGACTATCAAAGTTAAAAATTGAGCCCTTGGACTATGTAGGTTAACTAGGGGGCCCTTGGACTATCTAGGTTAGCTAATGGGCACTTTGGACTAAGTACGTCCCTGGTGGGCACTTGGACACTCTAGGTTGACTAACGGGCACTAGGACTATCTAGGTTAACTAGCGGGCACTGGGACTATCAAAGTTAAATAGTGAGCCCTTGGACTATGTAGGTTAACTAGGGGGCCCTTGGACTACCTAGGTTACCTAGCGGGCACTTGGACTATATAGTTTACCTAGCGGGCACTTGGACTATGTAGGTTACCTAGTGGGCACTTGGACTATCTAGGTTAACGAACGGGCAATTGGAATATGCAGGTAACCTAGCGGGCACTTGGACTGTCTAGGTTGCCTAGCGGGCACTTGGACTTCTAGGTTAACGAACGGACACTTGGACTATGTAGGTTGCTTACGGGCACTGGGACTATCTAAGTTAGGTAACGGGCACTTTGAGTATCTAGGTTACCTAGCGGGAACTTGGACAATGTAAGTTACCTAGCGGGCACTTGGACTATCTGGGTTACATAGCGGGCACTTGGACTATGTAGGTCAACTAGCGAGCACTTGGACTCTAGGTTACCTATCGTGCACTTGGATTATCTAGGTTACCTAGCAGGCACTTGGACTATCTAGGTTAACGAACGGGCACTTGGACTATGTAGTTTACCTAGCGGGCACTTGGACTATGTAGGATCCCTATCGGACATTTGGACTACTTAGGTTACGTAGCGGGCACTTGGACTATCTAGGTCAACTAGCGGGCACTTGTACTATGTAGGTTAACTAGCGAACACTTGGACTATCTAGGTTAACTAGCGGACCTTGGACTACGTAGGTTAACTAGCGGGCCCTTGGACTATGTAGGTTAACTAGCGGGCACTTGGACGATCTAGGTTAACTAGAGGGCACTTGGACTATCTAGGTTAACTAGCGTGCACTTGGACTATCTAGGTTAACTAACAGGCACTTGGATTATCAATGTTAACTAGTGGGCACTTGGACTATCTAGGTTAGCTAATGGGCACTTTGGACTAAGTACGTCCCCTAGTGGGCACTTGGACACTCTAGGTTGACTAACGGGCACTAGGACTATCTAGGTTAACTAGCGGGCACTTGGACTATCTAGGTTACCTAGCGGGCACTTGGACTATGTAGGTTAACTAGCGGGGACTTGGACTATGTAGGTCAACTAGCGGGCCCTTGGACTATGTAGATTAACTAGCAGCACTTGGACTATCTACGTTAATTAGCGGGCCCTTGGACTATGTAGATTCTCTAGCGGGCACTTGGACTATGTAAGTTCCCTGGCGGGCCCTTGGACTACTTAGGTTAACTAGCGGACGCTTGCACTATGTAGGTTACCTAGCTGGCACTTGAATTATCTAGGTTAACTACCGGGCGCTTGGACTATGTAGGTTACCTAGCAGACACTTGCACTATGTAGGTTACCTAGGGGGAACTTGGACTATGTAGGTTAACTAGAGGACACTTAGACGATCTAGGTTAAGTAGTGGGCCCTTGGACGATGTAAGTTAACTAGCCAGTACTTGGACGATCTGGTTAACTAGCGGGCACTTGGACGATCTAAGTTAACTAAGGGGCACATGGACTATCAAAGTTAACAAGCGAGCCATAGGACTATGTAGGTTAACTAGCGGGCCCTTGGACTATCTAGGTTACCTAGATAGCACTTGGACTATATAGGTTCCCTAGCGGGCACTTGGAATATCTAGGTTAACCAACGGGCACTTGGACTATGCAGGTAACCTAGCGGGCACTTGGACTGTCTAGGTTACATAGTGGGCACTTGGACTTCTAGGTTAACGAACGGGCACTTGGACTATGTTGGTTGCCTAGCGGCACTTGGACTACTTAGGTTAGGTAACGGGCACTAGAACTATCTAAGTTACCTAGTGGGCACTTGGACTATGTACGTACCCTAGTGGGCACTTGGACTATCTAGGTTAACTAGCGGGCACTTGGACTATCTAGGTTACCTAGGGGGAACTTGGACTATGATGGTTAACTAGCGGGCACTTGGACTATGTAGGTCAACTAGCGGGCCCTTGGACTATATAGATTAACTAGCAGCACTTGGACAATCTACGTTAATTAGCGGGCTCTTTGACTATGTAGATTCTCTAGCGGGCACTTGGACTATGTAAGTTCCCTAGCGGGCCCTTGGACTACTTAGGTTAACTAGCGGACACTTGCACTATGTAGGTTACCTAGCGGGCACTTGAACTATCTAGGTTAACTAGCGGGTGCTTGGACTATGTAGGGTACCTAGCAGACACTTGCACTATGTAGGTTACCTAGGGCAACTTTGACTATGTAGGTTAACTAGAGGACACTTGGACTATCTAGGTTAAGTAGTGGGCCCTTGGACGATGTAAGTTAACTAGCCAGTACTTGGACGATCTAGGTTAACTAGCGGGCACTTGCACTATGTAGGTAAACTAGCGGGCCCATTGACTATGTTGGGTAACTAGCGGGCACTTGGACAATCTAGGTTAACTAGCGGGCACTTGGACGATATAGGTTAACTAGGGGGCACTTGGATTATCTAGGTTACCTAGCGGGCACTTAGACTATGTATGTTCCCTACCGGGCATTTGGACTATATAGATAACCTAGCGGGCACTTAGACTTTGTAGGTTACCTAGCCGGCCCTTGGACTATGTAGGTTAACTAGCGGGCCCTTGGACTATGTAGGTTACCTAGCGGGCAATTGGACAATCTAGGTTAACTAGCGGGTATTTAGACTATGTAGGATAACTAGCAGGCCCTTGGACTATGTAAATTAACTATCGGCACTTGGACTATCTACGTTAACTAGCGGGCCCTTGGACTATGTAGATTCCCTAGCGGGCATTTAGACTATATAGATAACCTAGCGGTCACTTAGACTTTGTAGGTTACCTAGTGGGCAGTTGGACTTTCTAGGTTACCTAGCTGGCACTTGAACTATCTACGTTACCTAGCGGGTTCTTGGAGTATGTAGGTTCCTAGCTGGCTGTTGGACTATCTAGGTTACCAAGAGGGCACTTGGACTATCTAGGTTAACTAACGGGCACTTGGACTATGTAGGTTCCCTAGCGGGCCCTTGGATTATGTAAGTTCCCTAGCGGGCACTTGGACTATGTGGGTTCCCTATCGGGCCCATGGACTATGTAGGTTTATTAGCGGGCCCTTGGACTATCTAGGTTCCCTAAAGGGCACTTGGACTATCTAGGTTACCGAACGGGCACTTGGACTATCTAGGTTACCTAGCGGGCACTTGGTCTATGTAGGGTAACTAGGGGGCCCTTGGACGATCTAGGTTACCTAGCGGGTACTTGAACTATCTAGGTTAACTAGCGCGCACTTGCACTATCTAGCGGGCACGTGGTATATAGGTTAACTAGCGGGCACTTGGGCTATGTACGTTAACTAGAGGACACTTGGAATATCTAGGTTAACTAGTGGTCCCTTGGACTATGTAGGTTAACTAGCGGGCACTTGGACAAACTAGGTTAACTAGCGGGCCCTTGGACTATCTAGGTTACCTAGCGGGCACTTGGACTATCTAGGTTAACGAACGGGCACTTGGAATATGCAGGTAACCTAGCGGGCCCTTGGACTGTCTAGATTACCTAGCGGGCACTTGGACTTCTAGGTTAACGAACGGGCACTTCGACTATGTAGGTTGCTTAGCGGGCACTTGGACTATCTAGGTTAGGTAACGGGCACTTTGAGTATCTAGGTTACCTATCGGTAACTTGGACAATGTAAGTTACCTAGCGGACACTTGGACTATCTCAGTGACCTAAAGGGCACTTTGACTATCTAGGTTACATAGCGGGCACTTGGACTATGTAGGTTAACTAGCGAGCACTTGGACTCTAGGTTATCTTGCGGGCACTTGGACTATCTAGGTTACCTAGGGGGCCCTTGGACTATGTAGGTTTCCTAGCGGGCATTTGGACTATCTAGGTTAACGAACGGGCACTTGGACTATGCAGGTAACCTAGCGGGCACTTGGAAAGTCTAGGTTAACTAGCGGGCACTTGGACTATCTAGGTTAACAAACGGGCACTTTGACTATCTAGGTAAACTAGCGGGCACTTGGACTATCTAGGTCAACTAGCGGGCCCTTGTACAATGTAGGTTAACTAGCGAGCACTTGGACTATCTAGGTTAACTAGCGGACCTTGGACAACGTAGGTTAACTAGCGGGCCCTTGGACTATCTAGGTTAACTAGCGAGCACGTGGATGATCAATGTTATCTAGCGGACACTTGGACTATGTAGGTTAACTAGCGGGCATTTGGACTATGTAGGTTACCTAGCGGGCACTTGGACAATGTAGGTTCCCTATCGGGCACTTGGAGAATGTAGGTTAACTAGGGGGCACTAGGACAATGTAGGTTACCTAGCGGGCCCTTGGACTATCTAGGTATCTAGGGGGAACCTGGACTATGTAGGTGAACTAGTGGGCACTTGGACTATCTAGGTTACCTAGCAGGCACTTGGACTATGTAGGTTAACTAGCGGGCACTTGGACTATCTACGTTACCTAGTGGGCACTAGGACTATGTACGTTCCCTAGCGGGCTCTTGGACTATCTACTTTACATAGCGGGCATTTGAACTATGTACGTTACCTAGCGGGCACTTGGACTATGTACGTTTCCTAGCGGGTACTTGGACTAGTTAGGTTCCCTAGAGGGCACTTGACTATCTAGGTTAACTAGCGGGCACTTGGACAATCTAGGTTAACTAGCGAGCACTTGGACTATCTAGGTTAACTAGCGGGCATTTGGAATATTAGGAACCCTAGCGGGCATTTGGAAAATGTTGGTTACCTAGCGGGCACTTGGACTATGTAGGTTAACGAACGGGCACTTGGACTATGTAGGTAACCTAGTGGTCACTTGAACTGTCTAGGTTACCTAGCGGGCACTTGGACAATGTAGGTTAATTAGCGGGCACTTGGACTATCTAGGTTAACTAGCGGGCCCTTGGACTATGTAGATTAACTAGCGGCACTTGGACTATCTACGTTAACTAGCGGGCCCTTGAACTATGTAGATTCCCTAGCGGGCACTTGGACTATGTAGGTTCCCTAGCAGGCACTTGGACTATGTAGGTTCCAGAGCGGGCACTTGGACTATCTAGGTTCCCTAGTGGGCACTTGTACTATGTAGGTTAACTAGTGGACACTTGGACGATCTAGGTTAACTAGCGGCACTTGGACTATCTACATTAACTAGCGGGCCCAAGGACTATGTAGATTCCCGAGCGGGCACATGGACTATGTATATTCCCTAGCGGGCACTTGGACTCTGTATGTTCCCTAGCGGGCACTTGGACTATGTATGTTCCCTACGGACAATTGAACTATGGAAGTTAACTACCGGGCACTTGGACTAAGTAGGTTAACTAGCGGGCCCTTGGACTATCTAGTTTACCTAGCGGGCACATGGACTATGTAGGTTAACTACTGGGCACTTGCACCATCTAGGTTACCGAACGGGCATTTGGACTATATAGGTAACCTAGCGGGACCTTTGACAGTCTAGGTTACCTAGCGGGCACTTGGACTTCTAGGTTAACGAACGGGCATTTGGACTATATATGTTGCATAGCGGGCAATTGGACTATCTAGGTTAGGTAACGGGCACTTGGACTATCTAGGTTACCTAGCGGGAACTTGGACTATGTAGGTTACCTAGCTGGCACTTGGATTATCTAGGTTACCTAACGGGCACTTGGACTATCTAGGTTTCTTAGCGGGCACTTGGACGATCTAAGTTAACTAGAGGGCACTTGGACTATCTAGGTTAACTATCGTGCACTTGGACTATCTAGGTTAAATAGCGGGCACTTGGATGATCAATGTAAACTAGCGGGCACTTGGACTATCTAGGTTAGCTAACGGGCACTTGGACTAAGTACGTCCCCTTGTGGGCACTTGGACACTCTAGGTTAACTAGCAGTTACTAGGACTATCTAGGTTAACTAGCGGGCACGTGGACTATCTAGGTTACATAGCTGGCACTTGGACTATGAAGGTTCTCTAGCGGGCACTTGGATTATCTAGGTTACCTAGCGGGCACTTGGACAATGTAGGTTAACTAGCGGACACTTGCACGATCTAGGTTAACTAGCGGGCTCTTGCACTATGTAGGTTAACTAGCGGGCCCATTGACTATGTAGGTTAACTAGCGGGCACTGGACGATCTAGGTTAACTAGCGGGCACTTGGACGATATAGGTTAACTACCGGGCACTTGGATTATCTAGGTAACCTAGCGGGCAGTTGGACTATGAAGGTTCCCTAGCGGGCCCTTGGACTATGTAAGTGCCCTAGCGGGCACTTGGACTATGTGGGTTCCCTAGCGGGCATTTGGTCTATTTAGGTTACCTAACGGTCACTTGGACTATGTAGGTTAACTAGAGGGCATTTGGACTATGTAGGTTGCCTAGCGCGCCCTTGGACTATCCAGGTTACCTAGGGGTAACGTGGACTATGTAGGTTAACTAGTGGGCACATGGACTATGTAGGTTGCCTAGCGGGAACTTAGATTATGTAGGTTCCCTAGTGGGCACTTGGATTACGTAGGTTCCCTATCGGGCACTTGGACTATGTAGGTTAACTAGCGGGCACTTGGACTCTCTGGGTTTCCTAGCGGGCACTTGGATTATCTAGGTTAACGAACGGGCACGTGGACTATGTAGGTTACCTAGCCGCCACTTGGACTATCTAGGTTAGCTAACAGGCACTTGGACTATTTAGGTTCCCTAGCGGGCACTTGTACTATCTAGGATACCTAGCTGGCACTTGGACTATCTAGGTTAACTAGCAGGCACTTGGACTATCTAGGTTAACTAGCGGGCACTTGGACTATCTAGGTTAACTAGCGTGCACTTGGACTATGTAGGTTCCTTAGCGGGCACTTGGACTATCTAGGTTGCCTAGCGGGCACTTGTACTATGTAGGTTAACTAGCGTGCCCTTGGACTATCTAGGTTACGTAGCGGGCACTTGGACTATATAGGTTAACTAGCGGACACTTGCACGATCTAGGTTAATTAGCGGGCCCTTGCACTATGTAGGTTAACTAGTGGGCCCATGGATTATGTAGGTTTACTAGCAGGCACTTGGACAATCTAGGTTAACTAGCGGGTACTTGGACTATGTAGGTTCCTTAGCGGGCACTTGGACTATCTAGGTTGCCTAGCGGGCACTTTTACTATGTAGGTTAACTAGCGTGCCCTTGGACTATCTAGGTTACGTAGCGGGCACTTGGTATATAGGTTAACTAGCGGGCACTTGGACTATATAGGTTAACCAGCGGACACTTGCACGATCTATGTTAACTAGCGGGCACATGGACCATGTAGGTTGCTTAGCGGGCACTTGGACTATCTAGGTTAGGTAACGGGCACTTTGAGTATCTAGGTTACCTAGCGGGAACTTGGACAATGTAAGTTACCTAGCGGGCAATTGGACTATCTAGGTTACTTTATGGGCACTTTGACTATCTACGTTACATAGCGGGCACTTGGACGATCTAGGTTAACTAGAGGGCACTTGGACTATCAAGGTTAACTAGCGTGCACTTGGACTATCTAGGTTAACTAGCGGGCACTTGGATGATCAATGTTAACTAGCTGGCACTTGGACTATCTAGGTTAGCTAACGGGCACTTGGACTAAGTACGTCCCTTAGTGGGCACTTGGAAACTCTAGGTTAACTAACGGGCACTAGGACTATCTAGGTTATCTAGCGGGCACTTGGACTATCTAGGTTACCTAGCTGGCACTTGGACTATGAAGGTTCCCTAGAGGGCAATTGGATTATCTAGGTTACCTAGCGGGCACTTGGACTATGTAGGTCAACTAGCGGGCCCTTGGACTATGTTGGGTAACTAGCGGGCACTTGGACGATATAGGTTAACTAGCAGGCACTTGGATTATCTAGGTTACCTAGCGGGCACTTGGACTATGTAGGTTCCCTAGCGGGCATTTGGACTATATAGATAACCTAGCGGGCACTTAGACTTTGTAGGTTACCTAGCGGGCCCTTGGACTATGTAGGTTAACTAGCGGGCCCTTGGACTATGTAGGTTACCTATCGGGCACTTGGACGATCTAGGTTAACTAGCAGGTACTTGGACTATGTACGTTAACTAGCGGGCCCTTGGACTATGTAGATTAACTAGAGGCACTTGGACTATCTACGTTAACTAGCGGGCCCTTGGACTATGCAGATTCCCTAGCGGGCATTTGGACTATATAGATAACCTAGCGGGCATTTAGACTTTGTAGGTTACCTAGCGGGCACTTGGACAATCTAGGTTTACTAGCGGGCCCTTGGACTATCTAGGTTACCTAGCGGGCACTTGGACTATCTAGGTTAACGAACGGGCACTTGGAATATGCAGGTAACCTAGCGGGCCCTTGGACTGTCTAGGTTACCTAGCGGGCACTTGGACTTCCAAGTTAACGAACGGGCACTTGGACTATGTAGGTTGCTTAGCGGGCACTTGGACTATCTAGGTTAGGTAACGGGCACTTTGAGTATCTAGGTTACCTATCGGGAACTTGGACAATGTACGTTACCTAGCGGACCCTTGGACTATCTAGGTGACCTAATGGGCACTTGGACTATCTAGGTTACATAGCGGGCACTTGGATTATGTAGGTTAACTAGCGAGCACTTGGACTCTAGGTTATCTAGCGGGCACTTGGACTATCTAGGTTACCTAGGGGGCCCTTGGACTATGTAGGTTTCCTAGCGGGCATTTGGACTATCTAGGTTAACGAACGGGCACTTGGACTATGAAGGTTCCCTAGCGGGCACTTAGATTATCTAGGTTACCTAGCGGGCACATGGACAATGTAGGTTAACTAGCGGACACTTGCACTATCTAGGTTAACTAGCGGGCTCTTGCACTATGTAGGTTAACTAGCGGGCCCATTGACAATGTAGGTTAACTAGCGAGCACTGGACGATCTAGGTTAAATAGCGGGCACTTGGACGATATAGGTTAACTACCGCGCACTTGGATTATCTAGGTAACCTAGCGGGCAGTTGGACTATGAAGGTTCCCTAGCGGGCCCTTGGACTATGTAAGTGCCCTAGCGGGCACTTGGACTATGTGGGTTCCCTAGCGGGCATTTGGTCTATCAGGTTACCTAACGGGCACTTGGACTATGTAGGTTCCCTAGCGGGCACTTGGACTATGTAGGTTAACTAGAGGGCATTTGGACTATGTAGGTTGCCTAGAGCGCCCTTGGACTATCCAGGTTACCTAGGGGTAACGTGGACTATGTTGGTTAACTAGTGGGCACTTGGACTATGTAGGTTGCCTAGCGGGCACTTAGACTATGTAGGTTCCCTAGTGGGCACTTGGAATACGTAGGTTCCCTATCGGGCACTTGGACTATGTAGGTTAACTAGCGGGCACTTGGACTCTCTGGGTTTCCTAGCGGGCACTTGGATTATCTAGGTTAACGAACGGGCACGTGGACTATGTAGGTTACCTAGCCGCCACTTGGACTATCTAGGTTAGCTAACAGGCACTTGGACTATTTAGGTTCCCTAGCGGGCACTTGTACTATCTAGGATACCTAGCTGGCACTTGGACTATCTAGGTTAACTAGCAGGCACTTGGACTATCTAGGTTAACTAGCGGTCACTTGGACTATCTAGGTTAACTAGCGTGCACTTGGACTATGTAGGTTCCTTAGCGGGCACTTGGACTATCTAGGTTGCCTAGCGGGCACTTGTACTATGTAGGTTAACTAGCGTGCCCTTGGACTATCTAGGTTACGTAGCGGGCACTTGGACTATATAGGTTAACTAGCGGACACTTGCACGATCTAGGTGAATTAGCGGGCCCTTGCACTATGTAGGTTAACTAGCGGGCCCATGGATTATGTAGGTTTACTAGCAGGCACTTGGACTATCTAGGTTAACTAGCGGGCACTTGGACTATGTAGGTTCCTTAGCGGGCACTTGGACTATCTAGGTTGCCTAGCGGGCACTTGTACTATGTAGGTTAACTAGCGTGCCCTTGGACTATCTAGGTTACGTAGCGGGCACTTGGTATATAGGTTAACTAGCGGGCACTTGGACTATATAAGTTAACTAGCGGACACTTACACGATCTAGGTTAACTAGCGGGCCCTTGCACTATGTAGGTTAACTAGCGGGCCCAAGGATTATGTAGCTTTACTAGCAGGCACTTGGACTATCTAGGTTAACAAGCGGGCACTTGGTCTATGTAGTTTCCCTAGCGGGCATTTGGACTATTTTGGTTACCTAGAGGGCACTTAGACTTTGAAGGTTACCTTGCGGGCACTTGGACTATCTAGGTTACCTTGCAGGCACTTTGACTATCTAGGTTAACGAACGGGCACTTGGACTATGTACGTTACCTAGTCGCCACATGGACCATCTAGGTTAGCTAACAGGCACTTGGACTATGTAGGTCAACTAGCGGGCCCTTGGACTATCTAGATTAGCTAACGGGCACTTAGATTATGTAGGTTAACTAGCGGGCACTTGGAATATGTAGGTTAACTAGCGGACAATTTCAGTATGTAGGTTAACTAGCGGGCCCATGGACTATGTAGGTTTATTAGCGGGCCCTTGGACTATCTAGGTTCCCTAAAGGGCACTTGGACTATCTAGGTTACCGAAAGGGCACTTGGACTATCTAGGTTACCTAGCGGGCACTTGGACTATGTAGGCTAACTAGGGGGCCCTTGGACGATCAAGGTTACCTAGCGGGTACTTGAACTATCTAGGTTAACTAGCGCGCACTTGCACTATCTAGATTACATAGCAGGCACTTGGACTATGTACGTTCCCTAGCGGGCACTGGAATATCTATGTTAACTAGCGGTCCCTTGGACTATCTAGGTTAACTAGCGTGCACTTGGACGATCTAGGTTAACTAGCGGGCACTAGTACTATGTAGGTTGCTTAGCGGGCACTTGGACTATCTAGGTTAGATAACGGGCACTTTGAGTATCTAGGTTACCTAGCGGGAACTTGGACAATGTAAGTTACCTAGCGGGCAATTGGACTATCTAGGTTACTTAATGGGCACTTTGACTATCTAGGTTACATAGCGGGCACTTGGACTATGTAGGTTAACTAGCGGGCACTTGGACGATCTAGGTTAACTAGAGGGCACTTGGACTATCAAGTTTAACTAGCGTGCACTTGGACTATCTAGTTTAACTAGCGGGCACTTGGATGATCAATGTTAACTAGCGGGCACTTGGACTATCTAGGTTAGCTAACGGGCACTTGGACTAAGTACGTCCCTAAGTGGACACTTGGAAACTCTAGGTTAACTAACGGGCACTAGGACTATCTAGGTTATCTAGCGGGCACTTGGACTATCTAGGCTACCTAGCTGGCACTTGGACTATGAAGGTTCCCTAGAGGGCAATTGGATTATCTAGGTTACCTAGCGGGCACTTGGACTATGTAGGTCAACTAGCGGGCCCTTGGACTATGTTGGTTACATATCGGGCACTTGGACGATCTAGGTTAACTAGCGGGTACTTGGACTATGTACGTTAACTAGCGGGCCCTTGGACTATGTAGATTAACTAGCGGCACTTGGACTGTCTACGTTAACTAGCGGGCCCTTGGACTATGCAGATTCCCTAGCGGGCATTTGGACTCTATAGATAACTTAGCGGGCACTTAGACTTTGTAGGTTACCTAGCGGGCACTTGGACTATCTAGGTTACCTAGCTGGCACTTGAACTATCTACGTTACCTAGCGGGTTCTTGGAGTATGTAGGTTACCTAGCGGGCTGTTGGACTATCTAGGTTACCAAGCGGGCACTTGGTCTATGTAGGGTAACTAACGGGTACTTGGACTATGTAGGTTCCCTAGCGGGCCCTTGGACTATGTAAGTTCCCTAGCGGGCACTTGGACTACATAGGTATCCTGGCGGGCATTTGGACTCTCTAGGTTACCTAACGGACACTTGGACTATGTAGGTTCCCTAGCGGGCACTTGCATTATGTAGGTTCCCTATCGGGCACTTGGACTATGTAGGGTAACTAGAGGGCATTTGGACTATGTAGGTTACCTAGCGGGTACTTGGACTATGTAGGTGCCCTATCGGGCACTTGGAGAATGTAGGTTAACTAGGGGGCACTAGGACTATGTATGTTCCCTAGCGGGCCCTTGAACTATCTAGGTTACCTAGCAGGCATTTGGACTATGTAGGCTCCCTATCGGTCCGTTGGACTATATAGATTACCTTGTGGGCACTTAGACTTTGTAGGTTACCTACCGGGCACTTGGACTATCTAGGTTACCTAGCTGGCACTTGAAATATCTACGTTACCTAGCCGGTACTTGGAATATGTAGGTTACCTACCGGGCTGTTGGACTATCTAGGTTACCTAGCGGGCACTTGGACTACATAGGTTAACTATCGGGCACTTGGACTATGTAGGTTCCCTAAGGGGCCCTTGGAC
Source organism: Tenrec ecaudatus (assembly GCF_050624435.1). Lineage (NCBI taxonomy): Eukaryota > Metazoa > Chordata > Mammalia > Afrosoricida > Tenrecidae > Tenrec > Tenrec ecaudatus. The sequence goes on from NW_027457960.1 coordinate 49,994, forward strand.
TATGTAAGTTCCCTAGCGGTCACTTGGACTATGTGGGTTCCCTAGCGGGCATTTGGACTATCTAGGTTACCTAACGGGCACTTGGACTATATAGGTTCCCTAGTGGGCACTTGGATTATGTAGGTTCGCTATCGGGCACTTGGACTATGTAGGTTACCTAGCGGGCCCTAGAACTATCTAGGTTACCTAGGGGGAACCTGGACTATGTAGGTTAACTAGTGGGCACTTGGACTATGTAGGTTGCCTAGCGGGCACATGGACTATATAAGTTCCCTAGCGGGCACTTGGATTATGTAAGTTCCCTATCGCGCACTTGGACTATGTAGGTTAACTAGCGGGCACTTGGACTCTCTAGGTTACCTAGCGGGCACTTGCATTATCTAGGTTAACGAACGGGCACTTGGACTATGTATGTTAACTAGAGGGCATTTGGACTATGTAGGTTACCTAGCGGGCACTTGGACTATGTAGGTTCCCTTTCGGGCACTTGTAGAATGTAGGTTAACTAGGGGGCACTAGGACTATATATGTTACCTAGCGGGCCCTTGGACTATCTAGGTTACCTAGCAGGCATTTGGGCTATGTAGGCTCCCCTCAGTCATTTGGACTATATAGATTACCTTGCGGGCACTTAGACTTTGTAGGTTACCTAGCCGCCACTTGGACTATCTAGGTTAGCTAACAGGCACTTGGACTATTTAGGTTCCCTAGAGGGCACTTGTACTATCTAGGATACATAGCTGGCACTTGGACTATGTAGGTCAACTAGCGGGCCCTTGGACTATCTAGGTTAGCTAACGGGCACTTAGATTATGTAGGTTAACAAGCGGGCACTTGGACTATCTAGGTTACCTAGCGGGCAATTGAACTATGTAGGCTAACTAGGGGGCCCTTGGACGATCTAGGTTACCTAGCGTGTACTTGAACTATCTAGGTTACCTAGGGGACACTTGGACAATGTACGTTCCCTAGCGGGCACTTGGACAATCTATGTTAACTAGCGGGCACTTGGAATATGTAGATTAACTAGCGGACACTTGCACTATGTAGGTTACCTAGCAGGCACTTGGACTATCTAGGTTAACTTGCGTGCACTTGGACTATATAGGTTAGCTAACAGGCACTTGGACTATCTAGGTTCCCTAGCGGGCACTTGTACTATCTAGGTTACCTAGCGGGCACTTGGACTATGTAGGTCAACTAGCGGGCCCTTGGACTATCTAGGTTACCTAACGGGCACTTAGATTATGTAGTTTAACTAGCGGGCACTTATAATATGTAGGTGAACTAGTGGACACTTGCACTATGTAGGTTACCTAGCAGGCACTTGGACTATCTAGATTAACTAGCGGGCACTTGGATAATCTAGGTTAACTAGCGTGCACTTGGACTATGTAGGTTCCTTAGCGGTCACTTGGATTATCTAGGTTGACTAGCGGGCACTTGGACTATGTAGGTTAACAAGCGTGCCCTTGGACTATCTAGGTTACGTAGCGGGCATTTGTTATATAGGTTAACTAGCGGGCACTTGGACTATGTAGGTTAATTAGCAGGCCCATGAACTATGTAGGTTTACTAGCGGGCCCTTGGAGTATCTAGGTTCCCTAAAGGGCACTTGGACTATCTAGGTTACTGAACGGGCACTTGGACTATATAGGTTACCTAGCTGGCACTTGGACTATGAAGGTTCCCTAGCGGGCACTTGGATTATCTAGGTTACTTAGCGGGCACTTGGACTATATAGGTCAACTAGCGGGCCCTTGGACTATCTAGGTTACCTAACTGGCACTTGGACTATGTAGGTTAACTAGCGGACACTTGCCCGAACTAGGTTAACTAGTGGGCTCTTGCAATATGTAGGTTAACTAGCGGGCCCATTGACTATGTTGGTTAACTGTAGGGCAATTGGACGATCTAGGTTAACTAGCGGGTACTTGGACTATGTAGGTTAACTAGCGGGCCCTAGGACTATGTAGATTAACTAGCGGCACTTGGACTATCTATATTAACTAGCGGGCCCTTGGATTATGCAGATTCCCTAGCGGGCATTTGGACTATATAGATAACCTAGCGGGCACTTAGACTTTGTAGGTTACCTAGCGGGCACGTGGACTATCTAGGTTACCTAGCTGGCACTTGAAATATCTACGTTACCTAGCGGGTACTTGGAGTATGTAGGTTACCTACCGGGCTGTTGGACTATCTAGATTACCTAGCGGGCACTTGGACTACATAGGTTAACTATCGGGCACTTGGACTATGTGGGTTTTCTAGCGGGCATTTGGACTATCTAGGTTACCTAACTGGCAATTGGACTATGTAGGTTCCCTAGCGGGCACTTGGATTATGTAGGTTCCCTATCGGGCACTTGGACTATGTAGGTTACCTAGCGGGCCCTTGGACTATCTAGGTTACCTAGGGGGAACCTGGACTATGTAGGTTACCTAGCGGGCACTTGGACTATGTAGGTTCCCTATCGGGCACTTGGAGAATGTAGGTTAACTAGTGGGCACTAGGACTATGTAGGTTACCTAGCGGGCCCTTGGACTATCTAGGTTAGCTAGCAAGCATTTGGACTATGTATGCTCCCTATCGGTCCGATGGACTATATAGATTACCTTGTGGGCACTTAGACTTTGTAGGTTACCTACCGGGCACTTGGACTATCTAGGTTACCTAGCTGGCACTTGAAATATCTACGTTACCTAGCCCTGTACTTGGAGTATGTTGATTACCTACCGGGCTGTTGGACTATCTAGGTTACCTAGCGGGCACTTGGACTACATAGGTTAACTATCGGGCACTTGGACTATGTAGGTTCCCTAAGGGGCCCTTGGACTATGTAAGTTCCCTAGCAGGCACTTGGACTATGTGGGTTCCCTAGCGGGCATTTGGACTATCTTGGTTACCTAACGGGCACTTGGACTATGTAGGTTCCCCAGCGGGTACTTGGACTATGTAGGTTACCTAGCGGGCACTTTGACAATCTAGGTTACCTAGGGGGAACCTTGACTATGTAGGTTAACTAGTGGGCACTTGGACTACGTAGGTTGCATAGCCGGCACTTGGACTATATAGGTTCCCTAGCGGGCACTTGGATTATGTAAGTTCCCTATCGGTCACTTGGACTATGTAGGTGCCTAGCGAGCACTTGGACTGTCTAGGTTACCTAGCGGGCACTTGGATTATCTAGGTTAATGAACGGGCACTTGGACTATGTAGGTTACCTAGTAGCCACTTGGACTATCTAGGTTATCTAACAGGCACTTAGACTATCTAGGTTCCCTAGCGGGCACTTGTACTATCTAGGTTACCTAGCTGGCACTTGGACTATGTAGGTCAACTAACGGGCCCTTGGAGTATCTAGGTTACCTAACGAGCACTTAGATTATGTAGGTTAACTAGCGCGCACGTGGAATATGTAGGTTAACTAGGGGACACTTGTACTATGTAGATTAACTAGCGGGCCCATGGACTATGTAGGTTTACTAGCGGGCCCTTGGACTATCTAGGTTCCCTAAAGGGCACTTGGACTTTCTAGGTTACCTAGCAGGCACTTGGACTATGTAGGCTAACTAGGGGGCCCTTGGACGGTCTAGGTTACCTAGGGGGTACTTGAACTATCTTGGTTAACTAGCGCGCACTTGCACTATCTAGGTTACCTAGCGGGCACTTGGACTATCTAGGTTACCTAACGGGCACTTAGATTATGTAGGTTAACTAGCGGGCACTTGGAATATGTAGGTTAACTAGTGGACACTTGCACTATGTAGGTTACCTAGCAGGCACTTGGACTATCTAGATTAACTATCGTGCTCTTGGACTATGTAAGCTCCTTAGCAGGCACTTGGACTATCTAGGTTGCCTAGTGGGCACTTGGATTTTTGTAGGTTAACTAGCGTGCCCTTGGACTATCTAGGGTACGTAGCGGGCATTTGGTATATAGGTTAACTAGCGGGCACTTGGACTATGTAGGTTAACTAGAGGACACTTGGACTATCTAGGTTAACTAGTGGGCCCTTGGACTAGGTAGATTTAATAGCGGGCACTTGGACAATCTAGGTTAACTAACAGGCACTTGGACGATCTAGGTTAACTAGCGGGCACTTGGCCAATCAAAATTAACAAGTGAGCCCTTGGACTATGTAGGTTAACGAGCGGGCCCATAGACTATCTAGGTTACCTAGCGGGCACTTGGACTATATAGGTTACCTAGCGGGCATTGGACTAAGTACGTCCCCTAGTGGGCACTTGGACACTCTAGGTTAACTAACGGGCGCTAGGACTATCTAGGTTAACTAGCGGGCACTTGGACTATCTAGGATAGCTAACTGGCACTTGGACTATGTAGGTTAACTAGCGGACACTTGCACGATCTAGGTTAACTAGCGGGCTCTTGCACTATGTAGGTTAGCTAGCGGGCCCTTGACTATGTTGGTTAACTAGTGGGCATTTGGATGATCTAGGTTAACAAGCGGGCACTTGGACGATATAGGTTAACTAGCGGGCACTTGGATTATCTAGGTTACCTAGCGGGCACTTGGACTATGTAGGTTCCCTAGCGGGCATTTGGACTATATAGATAACCTAGAGGGCACTTAGACTGTGTAGGTTACCTAGAGGGCCCTTGGACCATGTAGGTTAACTAGCGGGCCCTTGGACTATGTATGTTAACTAGCGGCACTTGGACTATCTACATTAACTAGCGGGCCCTTGGACTATGTAGATTCCCTAGCGAGCATTTGGACTATACAGATAATCTAGCGGGCACTTAGACTCTGTAGGTTACCTAGCGGGCACTTGGACTATCTAGGTTACCTAGCTGGCACTTGAACTATCACCGTTACCTAGCGGGTTCTTGGAGTATGTAGGTTACCTAGCGGGCTGTTGGACTATCTAGGTTACCAAGCGGGCACATGGACTATGTAGGGTAACTAACGGGCACTTGGACTATGTAAGTTCCCTAGCGGGCACTTGGACTATGTGGGTATCCTGGCGGGCATCTGGACTATCTAGGTTACCTAACGGGTACTTGGACTATGTAGGTTCCCCAGCGGGTACTTGGATTATATAGGTTCCCTATTGGACACTTGGACTATGTAGGTTAACTAGAGGGCAATTGGACTATGTACGTTACCTAGCGGGCACTTGGACTATGTAGGTTAACTAGCATGCCCTTGGACTATCTAGGTTACGTAGCGGGCACTTGGTATATAAGTTAACTAGAGGACACTTGGATTATCTAGGTTAACTAGTGGGCCCTTGGACTATGTAGGTTAACTAGCGGGCACTTGGACAATCTAGGTTAACTAGCAGGCACTTGGACGATCTAGTTTAACTAGCAGGCACTTGGACTATCAAAGTTAACAAGTGAGCCCTTGGACTATGTAGGTTAACTAGCGGGCCCTTGGAATATCTAGGTTACCTAGCGGGCACTTGGACTATGTAGGTTTCCTAGTGGGCACTTGGACTATCTAGGTTAACGAACGGGCACTTGGAATGTGCAGGTAACCTAGCGGGCACTTGGACTGTCTAGGTTACCTAGCGGGCACTTTGACTTCTAGGTTAACGACGGGCACTTGGAATATGTTGGTTGCTTAGCGGGCACTTGGACTATCTATGTTAGGTAACGGGCACTTTGAGTATCTAGGTTACCTAGCGGGAACTTGGACAATGTAAGGTACCTTGCGGGCACTTGGACAATGTAGGATCCCTATTGGACATTTGGACTACTTAGGTTACCTAGCGGGCACTTGGACTATCTAGGTTAACTAGCGGGCACTTGGACTATCTAGGTCAACTAGCGGGCCCTTGTACTATGTAGGTTAACTAGCGAGCACTTGGACTATCTAGGTTAACTAGCGGGCACTTGGATGATCAATGTTAACTAGCGGGCACTTGCACTATGTAGGTTAGCTAACGGGCACTTGGACTAAGTACGTCCCCTAGTGGGCACTTGGACACTCTAGGTTAACTAACGGGCACTAGGACTATCTAGGTTAACTAGCGGGCACTTGGACTATCTAAGTTACCTAGCTGGCACTTGGACTATGAAGGTTCCCTATCGGGCACTTGGACTATGTAGGTTCCCTATCGGGCACTTGGACTATGTAGGTTAACTAGCGGGAACTTGGATGATCAAGGTTAACTAGCGGGCACTTGGACTATCTAGGTTCCCTAGCGGGCACTTGGACTATGTACGTCCCTTAGCAGGCACTTGGACTATGTAGGTTCCCTATCGGGCACTTGGACTATGTAGGTTAACTAGCGGGTCCTTGGACTATGTACGTTCCCTAGTGGGAACTTGGACTATCTAGGTTAACTAACGGGCTGTTGTACTATCTAGGTTACCTAGCGGGCACTTAGACTATGTAGGTTACCTAGCGGGCACTTGGACTATCTAGGTTACCTAACGGGCACTTGGACTATCTAGGATACCTAACAGGCACTTGGACTATCTAGGTTACCTAGCGGGCACTTGGACTCTAAAGGTTACCTAGCGGGCACTTGGACTATCTATGTTATTAACGGGCCCTTGGACTATGTAGGTAAACTAGCGGGCACTTGGACTTCTAGGTTAACGAACAGGCACTTGTACTATGTAGGTTGCCTAGCGGGCACTTGGATTATCTAAGATAGGTAACGGGCACTTGGACTATTTGGGGTACCTAGCGGGAAATTTGACTATGTAGGTTACCTAGCGGGCACTTGGACTATCTAGGTTACCTAACGGCCACTTGGACTATCTAGGTTACCTAGCGGGCACTTTTAATATGTAGGTTACCTAGCAGGCCCTTGGACTATGTAGGTTACCTTGCGGGCACGTGGACGATCTAGGTTAACGAACGTGCACTTGGACTATGTAGGCAACCTAGAGGGCATTTGGACAGTCTAGGTTACCTAGCGGGCACTTGGACTATCTAGGTTAAGGAATGGGCACTTGGACTATGTAGGTTACCTAGCAGGCACTTGTACTATCTAGGTTAGCTAACAGGAACTTGGACTATCTAGGTTACCTAACGGGAACTTGGACTATGTAGGTTAACTAGCGGACTCTTGGATGATCTAGGTTAACTAGCGGGCACTTGGAATATCTAGGTTAACTAGCGGGCCCTTGGACTATGTAGGTTATCTAGCGGGCACTTGGACTATCTAGGTAAACTAGCGGGTTCTGGACTATGTAGGTTAACTAGCGGGCACTTGTACTATCTAGGTTAGGTAACAGGAACTTGGACTATCTAGGTTACCTAACGGGAACTTGGACTATGTAGGTTAACTAGCGGACTCTTGGATGATCTAGGTTAACTAGCGGGCACTTGGAATATCTAGGTTAACTAGCGGGCCCTTGGACTATGTAGGTTATCTAGCGGGCACTTGGACTATCTAGGTAAACTAGCGGGTTCTGGACTATGTAGGTTAACTAGCGGGCACTTGGACAGTCTAGGTTACCTAGCGGGCACTTGGACTTCTAGGTTAACGAACGGGTACTTGTACTATGTAGGTTGCCTAGCGGGCACTTGGACTATCTAGGTTAGGTAACGGGCACTTGGACTATTTAGGTTACCTAGCGGGAACTTGGACTACGTAGGTTACCTAGCGGGCACTTGTACTATCTAGGTTAGGTAACCGGCACTAGGACTATCTAGGTTACCTAGCTGGCACTTGGACTATGAAGGTTCCCTAGCGGGCAATTGGATTATCTAGGTTACCTAGCGGGCACTTGGACTATGTAGGTCAACTAGCGAGCCCTTGGACTATGTTGGTTAACTAGCGGGCACTTGGACGATATAGGTTAACTAGCAGGCACTTGGATTATCTTGGTTACCTAGCGGGCACTTGGACTATGTAGGTTCCCTAGCGGGCATTTGGACTATATAGATAACCTAGCGGGCACTTAGACTTTGTAGGTTACCTAGCGGGCCCTTGGACTATGTAGGTTAACTAGCAGGCCCTTGGACTATGTAGGTTACCTAGCGGGCACTTGGACGATCTAGGTTAACTAGCGGGTACTTGGACTATGTACGTTAACTAGCGGGCCCTTGGACTATGTAGATTAACTAGAGGCACTTGGACTATCTACTTTAACTAGCGGGCCCTTGGACTATGCAGATTCCCTAGCAGGCATTTGGACTATATAGATAACCTAGCGGGCACTTAGAGTTTGTAGGTTACCTACCGGGCACTTGGACTATCTAGGTTACCTAGCTGGCACTTGAAATATCTACGTTACCTAGCCCTGTACTTGGAGTATGTTGGTTACCTACCGGGCTGTTGGACTATCTAGGTTACCTAGCGGGCACTTGGACTACATAGGTTAACTATCGGGCACTTGGACTATGTAGGTTCCCTAAGGGGCCCTTGGACTATGTATGTTCCCTAGCAGGCACTTGGACTATGTGGGTTCCCTAGCGGGCATTTGGAGTATCTTGGTTACCTAACGGGCACTTGGACTATGTAGGTTCCCCAGCGGGTACTTGGATTATATAGGTTCCCTATTGGACACTTGGACTATGTAGGTTAACTAGAGGGCAATTGGACTATGTACGTTACCTAGCGGGCACTTGGACTATGTAGGTTAACTAGCATGCCCTTGGACTATCTAGGTTACGTAGCGGGCACTTGGTATATAAGTTAACTAGAGGACACTTGGATTATCTAGGTTAACTAGTGGGCCCTTGGATTATGTAGGTTAACTAGCGGGCACTTGGACAATCTAGGTTAACTAGCAGGCACTTGGACGATCTAGGTTAACTAGCAGGCACTTGGGCTATCAAAGTTAACAAGTGAGCCCTTGGACTATGTAGGTTAACTAGCGGGCCCTTGGAATATCTAGGTTACCTAGCGGGCACTTGGACTATGTAGGTTACCTAGTGGGCACTTGGACTATCTAGGTTAACGAACGGGCACTTGGAATGTGCAGGTAACCTAGCGGGCACTTGGACTGTCTAGGTTACCTAGCGGGCACTTTGAGTTCTAGGTTAACGACGGGCACTTGGAATATGTAGGTTGCTTAGCGGGCACTTGGACTATCTATGTTAGGTAACGGGCACTTTGAGTATCTAGGTTACCTAGCGGGAACTTGGACAATGTAAGGTACCTAGCGGGCACTTGGACAATGTAGGATCCCTATTGGACATTTGGACTACTTAGGTTACCTAGCGGGCACTTGGACTATCTAGGTTAACTAGCGGGCACTTGGACTATCTAGGTCAACTCCGGGCCCTTGTACTATGTAGGTTAACTAGCGAGCACTTGGACTATCTAGGTTAACTAGCGGACCTTGGACTACGTAGGTTAACTAGCGGGCACTTGGATGATCAATGTTAACTAGCGGGCACTTGCACTATGTAGGTTAGCTAACGGGCACTTGGACTAAGTACGTCCCCTAGTGGGCACTTGGACACTCTAGGTTAACTAACGGGCACTAGGACTATCTAGGTTAACTAGCGGGCACTTGGACTATCTAAGTTACCTAGCTGGCACTTGGACTATGAAGGTTCCTATCGGGCACTTGGACTATGTAGGTTCCTCAGCGGGCACTTGGACTATGTAGGTTCCCTATCGGGCACTTGGACTATGTAGGTTAACTAGCGGGAACTTGGACGATCAAGGTTAACTAGCGGGCACTTGGACTATCTAGGTTCCCTAGCGGGCACTTGGATTATGTACGTCCCTTAGCGGGCACTTGGACTATGTAGGTTCCCTATCGGGCACTTGGACTATGTAGGTTAACTAGCGGGTCCTTGGACTATGTACGTTCCCTAGTGGGAACTTGGACTATCTAGGTTAACTAACGGGCACTTGGACGATCTAGGTTAACTAGCGGGCACTTGAACTATCAAAGTGAACAAGTGAGCCCTTGGACTATGTTGGTTAACTAGCGGGCCCTTGGACTATCTGGGTTACCTAGCTGGCACTTGGGCTATATAGGTTACCTAGCGGGCACTTGGACTATGTAGGTTACCTAGTGGGCACTTGGATTATCTAGGTTAACGAACGGGCACTTGGAATATGCAGGTAACCTAGCGGGTACTTGGACTGTCTAGGTTACCTAGCGGGCACTTGGACTTCTGGGTTAACGTATGGACTCTTGGACTATGTAGGTTGCCTAGCGGGCACTTGGACTATCTAGGTTAGGTAACGGGCACTTGGACTATCTAGGTTACCTAACGGGCACTTTGACTATCTAGGTTACATATCGTGCACTTGGACTATGTAGGTTAACTAGCGAGTACTTGGACTCTAGGCTACCTAGCGGGCACTTGAACGATCTAGGTTACCTAGCGGGCCCTTGGACTATGTAGGATTCCTAGCAGGCACTTGGACTATCTAGGTTAACGAACGGGCACTTGGACTATGTAGGTAACCTAGCGGGCACTTGGACAGTCTAGGTAACCTAGCGGGCACTTGGACTATCTAGGTTAACTAACAGGCACTTGGACGATGTAGGTTACCCAGCGGGCACTTGGACTACGTAGGATCCCTATCGGACATTTGGACTACTTAGGTTACCAAGCGGGCACTTGGACTATCTAGGTTAACAAGCGGGCACTTGGATTATCTAGGTCAACTAGTGGGCCCCTGTACTATGTAGGCTAACTAGCGAGCACTTGGACTATCTAGGTTAACTAGCGGGCACTTGGAATATGTAGGTTAACTAGCGGACACTTGGAATATGTAGGTTAACTAGCGGACACTTGCACTATGTAGGTTACCTAGCAGACACTTGCACTATCTAGGTTAACTAGCGGGCACTTGGACTATCTAGGTTAACTAGCGTGCACTTGGACTATGTAGGTTCTTTAGCGGGAATTTGGACTATCAAGGTTGCCTAGCGGGCACTAGGACGATATAGGTTAACTAGCGTGCCCTTGGAATATCTAGGTTACGTAACGGGCACTTGGTATATAGGTTAACTAGTGGGCACTTGGACTATGTAGGTTAACTAAAGGACACTTGGACTATCTAGGTTAACTAGTGGGCCCTTGGAATATGTAGGTTAACTAGCGGACACTTGCACTATGTAGGTTACCTAGCAGACACTTGGACTATCTAGGTTAACTAGCGGGCACTTGGACTATCTAGGTTAACTAGCGTGCACTTGGACTATGTAGGTTCTTTAGCGGGCACTTGGACTATCAAGTTTGCCTAGCGGGCACTTGGACGATATAGATTAACTAGCGTGCCCTTGGAATATCTAGGTTACGTAACGGGCACTTGGTATATAGGTTAACTAGCGGGCACTTGGACTATGTAGGTTACCTAGAGAACACTTGGACTATCTAGGTTAACTAGTGGGCCCTTGGACTATGTAGGTTAACTAGCGGGCACTTGGACAATCTAGGTTAACTAGCGGGCACTTGGTGTATGTAGGTTAACTAGCGGACGCTTGCACTATGTAGGTTACCTAGCAGGCACTTGGTCTATCTAGGTTAACTAGCGTGCACTTGGACTATGGAGGTTCTTTAGCGGGCACTTGGACTATCTAGGTTGCCTAGCGGGCACTTGGACGATATAGGTTAACTAGCGTGCCCTTGGAATATCTAGGTTACGTAACGGGCACTTGGTATATAGGTTAACTAGCGGCACTTGGACTATGTAGGTTACCTAGAGGACACTTGGACTATCTAGGTTAACTAGTGGGCCCTTGGACTATGTAGGTTAACTAGCGGGCACTTGGACAATCTAGGTTAACTAGCGGGCACTTGTACGATCTAGCTTAACTAGCGGTCACTTGAACTATCAAAGTGAACAAGTGATCCCTTGGACTATGTAGGTTAACTAGCGGGCCCTTGGACTCTTTGGGTTACCTAGCAGGCACTTGGGCTATATGGGTTACCTAGCGGGCACTTGGACTATGTAGGTTTCCTAGCGGGCCCTTGGACTATGTTGGTTAACTAGCGGGCACTTGGACTATCTGGGTTACCTAGCAGGCACTTGGGCTATATAGGTTACCTAGCGGGCACTTGGACTATGTAGGTTACCTAGTGGGCACTTGGATTATCTAGGTTAACGAACGGGCACTTGGAATATGCAGGTAACCTAGCGGGCACTTGGACTGTCTAGGTTACCTAGCGGGCACTTGGACTTCTGGGTTAACGTATGGGCTCTTGGACTATGTAGGTTGCCTAGCGGGCACTTGGACTATCTAGGTTAGGTAACGGGCACTTGGACTATCTAGGTTACCTAACGGGCACTTTGACTATCTAGGTTACATATCGTGCACTTGGACTATGTAGGTTAACTAGCGAGTACTTGGACTCTAGGCTACCTAGCGGGCACTTGAACTATCTAGGTTACCTAGCGGGCCCTTGGACTATGTAGGTTTCCTAGCAGGCACTTGGACTATCTAGGTTAACGAACGGGCACTTGGACTATGTAGGTAACCTAGCGGGCACTTGGACAGTCTAGGTAACCTAGCGGGCACTTGGACTATCTAGGTTAACTAACAGGCACTTGGACGATGTAGGTTACCCAGCGGGCACTTGGACTATGTAGGATCCCTATCGGACATTTGGACTACTTAGGTTACCAAGCGGGCACTTGGACTATCTAGGTTAACAAGCGGGCACTTGGATTATCTAGGTCAACTAGTGGGCCCTTGTACTATGTAGGTTAACTAGCGAGCACTTGGACTATCTAGGTTAACTAGCGGGCACTTGGAATATGTAGGTTAACTAGCGGACACTTGGAATATGTAGGTTAACTAGCGGACACTTGCACTATGTAGGTTACCTAGCAGACACTTGGACTATCTAGGTTAACTAGCGGGCACTTGGACTATCTAGGTTAACTAGCGTGCACTTGGACTATGTAGGTTCTTTAGCTGGCACTTGGACTATCAAGGTTGCCTAGCGGGCACTTGGACAATATAGGTTAACTAGCGTGCCCTTGGAATATCTAGGTTACGTAACGGGCACTTGGTATATAGGTTAACTAGTGGGCACTTGGACTATGTAGGTTACCTAGAGGACACTTGGACTATCTAGGTTAACTAGTGGGCCCTTGGACTATGTAGGTTAACTAGCGGGCACTTGGACAATCTAGGTTAACTAGCGGGCACTTGGACGATCTAGCTTAACTAGCGGTCACTTGAACTATCAAAGTGAACAAGTGATCCCTTGGACTATGTAGGTTAACTAGCGGGCCCTTGGACTCTTTGGGTTACCTAGCAGGCACTTGGACTATATGGGTTACCTAGCGGGCACTTGGACTATGTAGGTTTCCTAGCGGGCCCTTGGACTATGTGGGTTAACTAGCGGGCACTTGGACTATCTGGGTTACCTAGCGGGCACTTGGGCTATATAGGTTACCTAGCGGGCACTTGGACTATGTAGGTTACCTAGTGGGCACTTGGATTATCTAGGTTAACGAACGGGCACTTGGAATATGCAGGTTACCTAGCGGGCACTTGGACTGTCTAGGTTACCTAGCGGGCACTTGGACTTCTAGGTTAACGAACGGGCTCTTGGACTATGAAGGTTGCCTAGTGGGCACTTGGACTATCTAGGTTAGGTAACGGGCACTTGGACTATCTAGGTTACCTAACGGGCACTTTGACTATCTAGGTTACATAGCGTACACTTGGACTATGTAGGTTAACTAGCGAGTACTTGTTCACTAGGTTACCTAGTGGGCACTTGAACTATCTAGGTTACCTAGCGGGCACTTGGACTACCTAGGTTAACTAACAGGCACTTGGACTATGTACGTTACCTAGCCGGCACTTGGACTATGTAGGATCCCTATCGGACATTTGGACTACATAGGTTACCTAGCGGGCACTTGGACTATCTAGGTTAACTAGCGGGAACTTTGACTATCTAGGTCAACTAGTGGGCCCTTGCACTATGTAGGTTAACTAGCGAGCACTTGGACTATCTAGGTTAACTAGCGGGCCCTTGGACTATGTAGATTAACTAGTGGCACTTGGACTATCAACGATAAGTAGCGGGCCCTTGATTATCTAGATGAACTACCGGGCACTTGGACTATGTAGGCTAACTAGGGGGCACTTGGACGATCTAGGTTGCCTAGCGGGTACATGAACTATCTAGGTTAACAAGCGGGCACTTGATGTATCTAGGTTACCTAGCGGGAACTTGGACTACGTAGGTTAACTAGCGGACACTTGGACTATCTAGGTTAACTAGCGTGCACTTGGACTATGTAGCTTCCTTAACGGGCACTTGGACTATCTAGGTTGCCTAGTGGGCACTTGGACGATATAGGTTAACTAGCGTGCCCTTGGAATATCTAGGTTACGTAACGGGCACTTGGTATATAGGTTAACTAGCGGGCACTTGTACTATGTAGGTTAACTAAAGGACACTTGGACTTTCTAGGTTAACTAGTGGGCCCTTTGACGATGTAGGTTAACTAGCGGGCAGTTGGACAATCTAGGTTAACTAGCGGGCCCTTGGACGATCTAGGTTAACTAGCGGGTATTTGTACTATGTAGGTTAAGTAACGGGCCCTTGGACTATGTAGATTAACTAGCAGCACTTGGACTATCTACGTTAACTAGCGGGCCCTTGGACTATGTAGATTCCCTAGCGGGCACTTGGACTATATATGTTCCAGAGCGGGCACTTGGACAATGTAGGTTCCCTAGCAGGCACTTGGACTATGTAGGTTCCCTAGCGGGCAAGTGGACTATGTAGGTTAACTAGTGGACACTTGTACGATCTAGGTTAACTAGCGGGTACTTGGACTATGTAGGTTAACTAGCAGGCCCTTGGACTATGTAGATTAAATAGCAGCACTTTGACTATCTACATTAACCAGCGGGCACTTGGACTATGTAGATTCCCTAGTGGGCACTTGGACTACGTAGGTTCCCTAGAGGGCACTTGGACTATGTAGGTTCCCTAGCGGGCACTTGGACTATAAATGTTCCCTACGGACACTTGAACTATGTAAGTTAACTGCCGGGCACTTGGACTATGTATGTTAACTAGTGGGCCCTTGGACCACTTATGTTAACTAGCAGACACTTGCACTATGTAGGTTACCTAGCGGGCACTTGGACTATCTAGGTTACCTAACGGGCACTTGGACTATGTAGGTTCCCTAGCGGGCACTTGGATTATATAGGTTCCCTATTGGGCACTTGGAATATCTAGGTTAACGAACGGGCACTTGGACTATGTAGGTAACCGAGCGGGCATTTGGACAGTCTGGGTTACCTAGCGGGCACTTGGACTACGTAGGTTAACTAACAGGCACTTGGACGATGTAGGTTACCTAGCGGGCACTTGGACTATGTAGGATCCCAATCGGACATTTGGACTACATAGGTTACCTAGCGGGCACTTGGACTATCTAGGTTAACTAGCGGGCACTTTGACTATCTAGGTCAACTAGTGGGCCCTTGCACTATGTAGGTTAACTAGCGAGCACTTGGACTATCTAGGTTAACTAGCGGGCCCTTGGACTATGTAGATTAACTAGTGGCACTTGGACTATCTACGTTAAGTAGCGGGCCCTTGGACTATCTAGATGAACTACCGGGCACTTGGACTATGTAGTCTAACTAGGGGCCCTTGGACGATCTAGGTTGCCTAGCGGGTACATGAACTATCTAGGTTAACAAGCGGGCACTTGCAGTATCTAGGTTACCTAGCGGGAACTTGGACTATGTAGGTTAACTAGCGGGCACTTGGACTATCTAGGTTAACTAGCGGGCACTTGGGCTATGTAGGTTCCTTAGCGGGCACTTGGACTATCTAGGTTGCCTAGCGGGCACTTGGACGATATAGGTTAACTATCGTGCCCTTGGAATATCTAGGTTACGTAAC
This sequence comes from Tenrec ecaudatus, assembly GCF_050624435.1. NCBI lineage: Eukaryota > Metazoa > Chordata > Mammalia > Afrosoricida > Tenrecidae > Tenrec > Tenrec ecaudatus. The sequence goes on from NW_027457960.1 coordinate 65,794, forward strand.
GCGCACTTGGTATATAGGTTAACTAGCGGGCACTTGGACTATGTAGGTTAACTAAAGGACACTTGGACTATCTAGGTTAACTAGTGGGTCCTTTGACGATGTAGGTTAACTAGCGGGCACTTGGACAATCTAGGTTAACTAGCGGGCACTTGGACGATCTAGGTTAACTAGCGGGCACTTGAACTATCAAAGTGAACAAGTGAGCCCTTGGACTATGTTGGTTAACTAGCGGGCCCTTGGACTATCTGGGTTACCTAGCGTGCACTTGGGCTATATAGGTTACCTAGCGGGCACTTGGACTATGTAGGTTACCTAGTGGGCACTTGGATTATCTAGGTTAACGAACGGGCACTTGGAATATGCAGGTAACCTAGCGGGCACTTGGACTGTCTAGGTTACCTAGCGAGCACTTGGACTGCTAGGTTAACGAACGGGCTCTTGGACTATGTAGGTTGCCTAGCGGGCACTTGTACTATCTAGGTTTGGTAATGGGCACTTGGAATATCTAAGTTACCTAACGGGCAATTTGACTATCTAGGTTACATAGCGTGCACTTGGATGATGTAGGTTAACTAGCGAGTACTTGGACTCTAGGTTACCTAGCGGGCACTTGAACTATCTAGGTTACCTAGCGGGCCCTTGGACTATGTAGGTTTCCTAGCAGGCACTTGGACTATCTAGGTTAACGAACGGGCACGTGGACTATGTAGGTAACCTAGCGGGCACTTGGACAGTCTAGGTTACCTAGCGGGCACTTGGACTATCTAGGTTAACTAACAGGCACTTGGACGATGTAGGTTACCTAGCGGGCAATGGACTATGTAGTCTCCCTATCGGACATTTGGACTACTTAGGTTACCTAGCGGGCACTTGGACTATGTAGGTTAACTAGCGGGCACTTGGACTATCTAGGTCAACTAGTGGGCCCTTGTACTATGTAGGTTAACTAGCGAGCACTTGGACTATCTACGTTAACTAGCGGACCATGGACTATGTAGGTTACCTAGCGGGCAATGGACTATGTAGTCTCCCTATCGGACATTTGGACTACTTAGGTTACCTAGCGGGCACTTGGACTATGTAGGTTAACTAGCGGGCACTTGGACTATCTAGGTCAACTAGTGGGCCCTTGTACTATGTAGGTTAACTAGCGAGCACTTGGACTATCTACGTTAACTAGCGGACCATGGACTATGTAGGTTAACTAGCGGGCCCTTGGACTATGTAGGTTTACTAGCGGGCACTTGGACGATCTAGGTTAACTAGAGGGCACTTGGACTATCTAGGTTAACTAGCGGGCACTTGCATGATCATTGTTAACTAGCGGGCACTTGGACTATCTAGGTTAGCTAACGGGCACATGGACTAAGTACGTCCCCTAGTGGGCACTTGGACTATCTAGGTTAACTAACGGGCACTAGGACTATCTAGGTTAACTAGCGGGCACTTGGACTATCTAGGTTACCTAGCGGGCCCTTGGACTATGTAGATTCCCTAGCGGGCACTTGGACTATGTATGTTCCAGATCGGGCACTTGGACGATATAGGTTAACTAGCGGGAACTTGGATTATCTAGGTTAGCTAGCTGGCTCTTGCACTGTGTAGGTTAACTAGTGGGCACTTGGACTATCTAGGTTACCTAGCAGGCACTTGGACTATGTAGGTTAACTAGCGGGCACTTGGACTATCTAGGTTACGTAGCGGGCACTTGGACTATGTACGTTCCCTAGCGGGCACTTGGACTATCTACCTTACCTAGCGGGCACTTGGACTATGTACGTTAACTAGCGGGCACTTGGACTATGTACGTTTCCTAGCGGGTACTTGGACTATCTATGTTAACTAGCGGGCACTTGGACTATGTAGGTTCCCTATGGGGCACGTGGACTAGGTAGGTTCCCTAGCGGGCACTTGGTCTATCTAGGTTAACTAGCGGGCACTTGGACTATCTAGTTTAACTAGTGAGCACTTGGACTATCTAGGATAACTAGCGGGCACTTGGACTATGTAGGTAACCTAGTGGTCACTTGAACTGTCTAGGTTACCTAGTGGGCACTTGGATTATGTAGGTTAACTAGCGGGCACTTGGACTATCTATGTTAACTAGCGGGCCCTTGGACGATCTAGGTTAACTAGCGGGCCCTTGGACGATCTAGGTTAACTAGCGGGAATTTGGACTATGTAGGTTAACTAACGGGCCCTTGGACTATGTAGATTAACTAGCGGCACTTGGACTATCTACGTTAACTAGCGGTCCCTTGGACTATGTAGATTCCCTAGTGGGCACTTGGACTATGTAGATTAACTAGCAGCACTTGGACTATCTACATTAAACAGCGGGCCCTTGGACTATGTAGATTCCCTAGCGGGCACTTGGACTACGTAGGTTCCCTAGCTTGCACTTGAACTATGTAGGTTCCCTAGCGGGCACTTGGACTATGAATGTTCCCTACGGACACTTGAACTATGTATGTTAACTAGCGGGCCCTTGGACTACTTAGGTTAAGTAGCGGACACTTGCACTATGTACGTTACCTAGCGGGCACTTGGACTATCTAGGTTACCTAACGGGCACTTGGACTATGTAGGTTCCCTAGCGGGCACTTGGATTATATAGGTTCCCTATCGGGCACTTGGACTATGTAGGTTAACTAGCGGGCATTTGGACTATGTAGGTTACTTAGCGGGCACTTGTACTATGTAGGTTGCCTATCGGACACTTGGAGAATGTAGGTTAACTAGGGGGCACTAGGACAATGTAGGTTACCAAACGGACCCTTGGACTATCTAGGTTACTTAGGGGGAACCTGGACTATGTAGGTTAACTAGTGGGCACTTGGACTATGTAGGTTAACTAGCAGGCACTTGGACTATGTAGGTTAACTAGCGGGCACTTGGACTATCTAGGTTACCTAGCGGGCACTTGGACTATGTACGTTCCCTAGCGGGCACTTGGACTATCTACGTTACCTAGCGGGCACTTGGACTATGTACGTTACCTAGCGGGAACTTGGACTAGGTACGTTTCCTGGCGGGTACTTGGACTAGATAGGTTCCCTAGCGGGTACTTGGTCTATCTAGGTTAACTAGTGGGCACTTGGACTATCTAGGTTAACTAGCGAGCACTTGGACTATCTAGGCTAACTAGCGGGCATTTGGACTATTAGGGCCCCTAGCGGGCATTTGGACTATATTGGTTACCTAGCGGGCACTTGGACTATGTAGGTTAACGAACGGGCACTTGGAATATGCAGTTAACCTAGCGAGCACATGGACTGTCTAGGTTCCCTATCGGGCACTTGGACTATGTAGGTTAACTAGCTGGCATTTGGACTATGTAGGTTTACTTGCGGGCACTTGGACGATCTAGGTTAACTAGAGGGCACTTGGACTATCTAGGTTAACTAACGGGCACTAGGACTATCTAGGTTAACTAGCGGGCACTTGGACTATCTAGGTTACCTAGCTGGCACTTGGACTATGAAGGTTCCCTAGTGGGCACTTGGACTATGTAGGTCAACTAGCGGGCCCTTGGACTATCTAGGTTAACTAACTGGCACGTGGACTATGTAGGTTAACTAGCGGACACTTGCACGATCTAGGTTAACTAGCGGGCTCTTGCACTATGTAGGTTAACTAGCGGGCCCATTGACTATGTAGGTTAACTAGCGGGCACTTTGACGATCTAGGTTAACAAGCGGGCAATTGGACTATCTAGGTTAACTAGCGGGCCCTTGGATTATCTAGGTTATCTAGCGGGCTCTTGCAACTATGTAGGTTAACTAGCGGGCCCATTGACTATTTAGGTTAACTAGCAGGCACTTGGACGATCTAGGTTACCTAGGGGGAACTTTGACTATGTAGGTTAACTAGGGGGCACTTGGACTATCTAGGTTACCTAGCAGGCACTTGGACTATGTAGGTTAACTAGCGGGCACTTGGACTATCTAGGTTACCTAGCTGGCACTTGGACTATGAAGGTTCCCTAGCGGGCACTTGGACTATGTAGGTCAACTAGCGTGCCCTTGGACTATCTAGGTTAGCTAATTGGCACGTGGACTATGTAGGTTAACTAGCGGACACTTGCACGATCTAGGTTAACTAGCGGGCTCTTGCACTATGTAGGTTAACTAGCGGGCCCATTGACTATGTAGGTTAACTAGCGGGCACTTGGACGATATAGGTTAACTAGCGGGAACTTGGATTATCTAGGTTAGCTAGCTGGCTCTTGCACTGTGTAGGTTAACTAGTGGGCACTTGGACTATCTAGGTTACCTAGCAGGCACTTGTACTATGTAGGTTAACTAGCGGGCACTTGGACTATCTAGGTTACGTAGCGGGCACTTGGACTATGTACGTTCCCTAGCGGGCACTTGGACTATCTACCTTACCTAGCGGGCACTTGGACTATGTACGTTAACTAGCGGGCACTTGGACTATGTACGTTTCCTAGCGGGTACTTGGACTATCTATGTTAACTAGCGGGCACTTGGACTATGTAGGTTCCCTATGGGGCACGTGGACTAGGTAGGTTCCCTAGCGGGCACTTGGTCTATCTAGGTTAACTAGCGGGCACTTGGACTATCTAGTTTAACTAGTGAGCACTTGGACTATCTAGGATAACTAGCGGGCACTTGGACTGTGTAGGTAACCTAGTGGTCACTTGAACTGTCTAGGTTACCTAGTGAGCACATGGATTATGTAGGTTAACTAGCGGGCACTTGGACTATCTAGGTTAACTAGCGGGCCCTTGGACGATCTAGGTTAACTAGCGGGCCCTTGGACGATCTAGGTTAACTAGCGGGAATTTGGACTATGTAGGTTAACTAACGGGCCCTTGGACTATGTAGATTAACTAGCGGCACTTGGACTATCTACGTTAACTAGCGGTCCCTTGGACTATGTAGATTCCCTAGTGGGCACTTGGACTATGCAGATTAACTAGCAGCACTTGGACTATCTACATTAAACAGCGGGCCCTTGGACTATGTAGATTCCCTAGCGGGCACTTGGACTACGTAGGTTCCCTAGCTTGCACTTGAACTATGTAGGTTCCCTAGCGGGCACTTGGACTATGAATGTTCCCTACGGACACTTGAACTATGTATGTTAACTAGCGGGCCCTTGGACTACTTAGGTTAAGTAGCGGACACTTGCACTATGTACGTTACCTAGCGGGCACTTGGACTATCTAGGTTACCTAACGGGCACTTGGACTATGTAGGTTCCCTAGCGGGCACTTGGATTATATAGGTTCCCTATCGGGCACTTGGACTATGTAGGTTAACTAGCGGGCATTTGGACTATGTAGGTTACTTAGCGGGCACTTGGACTATGTACGTTCCCTAGCGGGCACTTGGACTATCTACGTTACCTAGCGGGCACTTGGACTATGTACGTTACCTAGCGGGAACTTGGACTAGGTACGTTTCCTGGCGGGTACTTGGACTAGATAGGTTCCCTAGCGGGTACTTGGTCTATCTAGGTTAACTAGTGGGCACTTGGACTATCTAGGTTAACTAGCGAGCACTTGGACTATCTAGGCTAACTAGCAGGCATTTGGACTATTAGGGCCCCTAGCGGGCATTTGGACTATATTGGTTACCTAGCGGGCACTTGGACTATGTAGGTTAACGAACGGGCACTTGGAATATGCAGTTAACCTAGCGAGCACATGGACTGTCTAGGTTCCCTATCGGGCACTTGGACTATGTAGGTTAACTAGCTGGCATTTGGACTATGTAGGTTTACTTGCGGGCACTTGGACGATCTAGGTTAACTAGAGGGCACTTGGACTATCTAGGTTAACTAACGGGCACTAGGACTATCTAGGTTAACTAGCGGGCACTTGGGCTATCTAGGTTACCTAGCTGGCACTTGGACTATGAAGGTTCCCTAGCGGGCACTTGGACTATGTAGGTCAATTAGCGGGCCCTTGGACTATCTAGGTTAACTAACTGGCACGTGGACTATGTAGGTTAACTAGCGGACACTTGCACGATCTAGGTTAACTAGCGGGCTCTTGCATTATGTAGGTTAACTAGCGGGCCCATTGACTATGTAGGTTAACTAGCGGGCACTTTGACGATCTAGGTTAACAAGCGGGCACTTGGACTATCTAGGTTAACTAGCGGGCCCTTGTATTATCTAGGTTATCTAGCGGGCTCTTGCACTATGTAGGTTAACTAGCGGGCCCATTGACTATTTAGGTTAACTAGCGGGCACTTGGACGATCTAGGTTACCTAGGGGAAACTTTGACTATGTAGGTTAACTAGGGGGCACTTGGACTATCTAGGTTACCTAGCAGGCACTTGGACTATGTAGGTTAACTAGCGGGCACTTGGACTATCTAGGTTACGTAGCAGGCACTTGGACTATGTACGTTCCCTAGTGGGCACTTGGACTATCTACCTTACCTAGCGGGCACTTGGACTATGTACGTTAACTAGCGGGCACTTGGACTATGTACTTTTCCTAGCGGGTACTTGGACTATCTATGTTAACTAGCGGGCACTTGGACTATGTAGGTTCCCTATGGGGCACTTGGATTAGGTAGGTTCCCTAGCGGGCACTTGGTCTATCTAGGTTAACTAGCGGGCACTTGGACTATCTAGGTTAACTAGTGAGCACTTGGACAATCTAGGATAACTAGCGGGCACTTGGACTGTGTAGGTAACCTAGTGGTCACTTGAAGTGTCTAGGTTACCTAGCGGGCACTTGGACTATCTAGGTTAACTAGCGGGCCCTTGGACGATGTAGGTTAACTAGCGGGCCCTTGGACGATCTAGGTTAACTAGCGGGTATTTGTACTATGTAGGTTAAGTAACGGGCCCTTGGACTATGTAGATTAACTAGCAGCACTTGGACTATCTACGTTAACTAGCGGGCCCTTGGAATATGTAGATTCCCTAGCGGGCACTTGGACTATGTATGTTCCAGAGCGGGCACTTGGACAATGTAGGTTCCCTAGCAGGCACTTAGACTATGTAGGTTCCCTAGCGGGCACTTGGACTATGTAGGTTAACTAGCAGACACTTGGACGATCTAGGTTAACTAGCGGGTACTTGGACTATGTAGGTTAACTAGCAGGCCCTTGGACTATGTAGATTAAATAGCAGCACTTTGACTATCTACATTAACCAGCGGGCACTTGGACTATGTAGATTCCCTAGTGGGCACTTGGACTACGTAGGTTCCCTAGAGGGCACTTGGACTATGTAGGTTCCCTAGCGGGCACTTGGACTATGAATGTTCCCTACGGACACTTGAACTATGTAAGTTAACTACCGGGCACTTGGACTATGTATGTTAACTAGTGGGCCCTTGGACTACTTATGTTAACTAGCAGACACTTGCACTATGTAGGTTACCTAGCGGGCACTTGGACTATCTAGGTTACCTAACGGGCACTTGGACTATGTAGGTTCCCTAGCGGGCACTTGGATTATATAGGTTCCCTATTGGGCACTTGGATTATGTAGGTTAACTAGTGGGCACTTGGACTATCTAGGTTACCTAGCAGGCGCTTGGACTATGTAGGTTAACTAGCGGGAACTTGGACTATGTACGTTTCCTAGCGGGCACTTGGACTATCTACGTTACCTAGCGGGCACTTGGACTATGTACGTTACCTAGCGGGCACTAGGACTATGTACGTTTCCTAGCGGGTACTTGGACTAGATAGGTTCCCTACCTGGCACTTGGTCTATCTAGGTTAACTAGCGGGCACTTGGACTATCTAGGTTAACTAGCGAGCACTTGGACTATCTAGGTTAACTAGCGGGCATTTGGACTATTAGGGCCCAAGCGGGCATTTGGAGTGGGCCCTTGGACTATGTAGGTTAACTAGCGGGCACTTAGCCAATCTAGGTTAACTAGCGGGCCCTAGGACGATCTAGGCTAACTAGCGGGCACTTGAACTATCAAAGTGAACAAGTGAGCCCTTGGACTATGTTGGTTAACTAGCGGACCCTTGGACTATCTAGGTTACCTAGCGGGCACTTGGGCTATATAGGTTACCTAGCGGGCACTTGGACTATGTAGGTTACCTAGTGGGCACTTGGATTATCTACGTTAACGAACGGGTACTTGGAATATGCAGGTAACCTAGCGGGCACTTGGACTGTCTAGGTTACCTAGCGGACACTTGGACTTCTAGGTTAACGAACGGGCTCTTGGACTATGTACGTTTCCTAGCGGGCACTTGGACTATCTACGTTACCTAGCGTGCACTTGGACTATGTACGTTTCCTAGCGGGTACTTGGACTAGATAGGTTCCCTAGCGGGCACTTGGTCTATCTAGGTTAACTAGCGGGCACTTGGACTATCTAGGTTAACTAGCGAGCACTTGGACTATCTAGGTTAACTAGTGGGCATTTGGACTATTTGGGCCGCTAGCGGGGATTTGGAGTGGGCCCTTGGACTATGTAGGTTAACTAGCGGGCACTTGGATGATCTAGGTTAACTAGCGGGCACTTGAACTATCAAAGTGAACAAGTGAGCCCTTGGACTATGTTGGTTAAGTAGCGGGCCCTTGGACTATCTGGGTTACCTAGCGGGCACTTGGGCTACATAGGTTACCTAGCGGGCACTTGGACTATGTAGGTTACCTAGTGGGCACTTGGATTATCTAGGTTAACGAACGGGCACTTGGAATATGCAGGTAACCTAGCGGGCACTTGGACTGTCTAGGTTACCTAGTGGACACTTGGACTTCTAGGTTACCTAGCGGACACTTGGACTGCTAGGTTAACGAACGGGCTCTTGGACTATGTAGGTGGCCTTGCGGGCACTTGGACTATCTAGGTTAGGTAACGGGCACTTGGACTATCTAGGTTACCTAACGGGCACTTTGACTATCTAGGTTAACTAGCGGGCACTTGGACTATGTAGGTTAACTAGCGAGCACTTGGACTCAAGGTTACCTAACGGGCACTTGAACTATCTAGGTTACCTAGCGGGCCCTTGGACTATGTAGGTTTCCTAGCAGGCACTTGGACTATCTAGGTTAACGAACGGGCACTTGGACTATGTAGGTAACCTAGCGGGCACTTGGACAGTCTAGGTTACCTAGCGGGCACTTGGACTATCTAGGTTAACTAACAGGCACTTGAACGATGTAGGTTACCGAGCGGGCACTTGGACTATGTAGGATCCCTATCGGACATTTGGACTACTTAGGTTACCTAGCGGGCACATGGACTATCTAGGTTAACTAGCGGGCACTTGGACTATCTAGATCAACTAGTGGGCCCTTGTACTATGTAGGTTAACTAGCGAGCACTTGGACTATCTAGGTTAACTAGCGGGCACTTGGAATATGTAGGTTAACTAGCGGACACTTGCACTATGTAGGTTACCTAGCAGGCACTTGGACTATCTAGGTTAACTAGCGGGCACTTAGACTATCTAGGTTAACTAGCGTGCACTTGGACTATGTAGGTTCCTTAGCGGGCACTTGGACTATCTAGGTTGCCTAGCGGGCACTTGGACGATATAGGTTAACTAGCGTGCCCTTGGAATATCTAGGTTACGTAACGGGCACTTGGTATATAGGTTAACTAGCGGGCACTTGGACTATGTAGGTTACCTAGAGGACACTTGGACTATCTAGGTTAACTAGTGGGCCCTTGGACTATGTAGGTTAACTAGCGGGCACTTGGACAATCTAGGTTAACTAGCGGGCACTTGGACGATCTAGGTTAACTAGCGGTCACTTGAACTATCAAAGTCAACAAGTGAGCCCTTGGACTATGTAGGTTAACTAGCGGGCCCTTGGACTGTGTGGGTTACCTAGCGGGCACTTGGACTATGTAGGTTCCCTAGCGGGCCCTTGGACTATGTAAGTTCCCTAACGGGCACTTGGACTATGTGGGTTCCCTAGCGGGCATTTGGACTATCTAGGTTAACTAGCGAGCACTTGGACTATCTAGATTAACTAGCGGGCATTTGGACTATTAGGGCCCCTAGTGGGCATTTGGACTATATTGGTTACCTAGTGGGCACTTGGACTATGTAGGTTAACGAACGGGCACTTGGACTATGTAGGTTAAATAGCGGGCCCTTGAAATATGTAGATTAACTAGCGGCACTTGGACTATCTACATTAACTAGCGGCACTTGGACTATCTAGGTTAACTAGCGGGCCATTGGACTATGTAGATTCCCTAGTGGGCACTTGGACTATGTAGATTAACTAGCAGCACTTGGACTATCTACATTAAACAGCGGGCCCTTGGACTATGTAGATTCCCTAGCGGGCACTTGAACTACGTAGGTTCCCTAGCTTGCACTTGAACTATGTAGGTTCTCTAGCGGGCACTTGGACTATGAATGTTCCCTACGGACACTTGAACTATGTATGTTAACTAGCGGGCCCTTGGACTACTTAGGTTAAGTAGCGGACACTTGCACTATGTACGTTACCTAGCGGGCACTTGGACTATCTAGGTTACCTAACGGGCACTTGGACTATGTAGGTTCCCTAGCGGGCACTTGGATTATATAGGTTCCCTATCGGGCACTTGGACTATGTAGGTTAACTAGCGGGCATTTGGACTATGTAGGTTACCTAGCGGGCACTTGTACTATGTAGGTTGCCTATCGGGCACTTGGAGAATGTAGGTTAACTAGGGGGCACTAGGACAATGTAGGTTACCAAGCGGACCCTTGGACTATCTAGGTTACTTAGGGGGAACCTGGACTATGTAGGTTAACTAGTGGGCACTTGGACTATGTAGGTTAACTAGGAGGCACTTGGACTATGTAGGTTAACTAGCGGGCTCTTGGACTATCTAGGTTACCTAGCGGGCACTTGGACTATGTACGTTCCCTAGCGGGCACTTGGACTATCTACGTTACCTAGCGGGCACTTGGACTATGTACGTTACCTAGCGGGAACTTGGACTAGGTACGTTTCCTGGCGGGTACTTGGACTAGATAGGTTCCCTAGCGGGTACTTGGTCTATCTAGGTTAACTAGTGGGCACTTGGACTATCTAGGTTAACTAGCGAGCACTTGGACTATCTAGGCTAACTAGCGGACATTTGGACTATTAGGGCCCCTAGCGGGCATTTGGACTATATTGGTTACCTAGCGGGCACTTGGACTATGTAGGTTAACGAACGGGCACTTGGAATATGCAGTTAACCTAGCGAGCACATGGACTGTCTAGGTTCCCTATCGGGCACTTGGACTATGTAGGTTAACTAGCTGGCATTTGGACTATGTAGGTTTACTTGCGGGCACTTGGACGATCTAGGTTAACTAGAGGGCACTTGGACTATCTAGGTTAACTAACGGGCACTAGGACTATCTAGGTTAACTAGCGGGCACTTGGACTATCTAGGTTACGTAGCTGGCACTTGGACTATGAAGGTTCCCTAGCGGGCACTTGGACTATGTAGGTCAACTAGCGGGCCCTTGGACTATCTAGGTTAACTAACTGGCACGTGGACTATGTAGGTTAACTAGCGGACACTTGCACGATCTAGGTTAACTAGCGGGCTCTTGCACTATGTAGGTTAACTAGCGGGCCCTTGGATTATCTAGGTTATCTAGCGGGCTCTTGCACTATGTAGGTTAACTAGCGGGCCCATTGACTATTTAGGTTAACTAGCGGGCACTTGGACGATCTAGGTTACCTAGGGGGAACTTTGACTATGTAGGTTAACTAGTGGGCACTTGGACTATCTAGGTTACCTAGCAGGCACTTGGACTATGTAGGTTAACTAGCGGGCACTTGGACTATCTAGGTTACGTAGCAGGCACTTGGACTATGTACGTTCCCTAGTGGGCACTTGGACTATCTACCTTACCTAGCGGGCACTTGGACTATGTACGTTAACTAGCGGGCACTTGGACTATGTACTTTTCCTAGCGGGTACTTGGACTATCTATGTTAACTAGCGGGCACTTGGACTAGGTAGGTTCCCTAGCGGGCACTTGGTCTATCTAGGTTAACTAGCGGGCATTTGGACTATCTAGGTTAACTAGTGAGCACTTGGACAATCTAGGATAACTAGCGGGCACTTGGACTGTGTAGGTAACCTAGTGGTCACTTGAAGTGTCTAGGTTACCTAGCGGGCACTTGGACTATCTAGGTTAACTAGCGGGCCCTTGGACGATGTAGGTTAACTAGCGGGCCCTTGGACGATCTAGGTTAACTAGCAGGTATTTGTACTATGTAGGTTAAGTAACGGGCCCTTGGACTATGTAGATTAACTAGCAGCACTTGGACTATCTACGTTAACTAGCGGGCCCTTGGAATATGTAGATTCCCTAGCGGGCACTTGGACTATGTATGTTCCAGAGCGGGCACTTGGACAATGTAGGTTCCCTAGCAGGCACTTGGACTATGTAGGTTCCCTAGCGGGCACTTGGACTATGTAGGTTAACTAGCGGACACTTGGACGATCTAGGTTATCTAGCGGGTACTTGGACTATGTAGGTTAACTAGCAGGCCCTTGGACTACGTAGATTAAATAGCAGCACTTTGACTATCTACATTAACCAGCGGGCACTTGGACTATGTAGATTCCCTAGTGGGCACTTGGACTACGTAGGTTCCCTAGAGGGCACTTGGACTATGTAGGTTCCCTAGCGGGCACTTGGACTATGAATGTTCCCTACGGACACTTGAACTATGTAAGTTAACTACCGGGCACTTGGACTATGTATGTTAACTAGTGGGCCCTTGGACTACTTATGTTAACTAGCAGACACTTGCACTATGTAGGTTACCTAGCGGGCACTTGGACTATCTAGGTTACCTAACGGGCACTTGGATTATATAGGTTCCCTATTGGGCACTTGGATTATGTAGGTTAACTAGTGGGCACTTGGACTATCTAGGTTACCTAGCAGGCGCTTGGACTATGTAGGTTAACTAGCGGGCACTTGGACTATGTAGGTTACCTAGTGGGCACTTGGATTATCTAGTTTAACGAACGGGCACTTGGAATATGCAGGTAACCTAGCGGGCACTTGGACTGTCTAGGTTACCTAGCGGGCACTTGGTCTGCTAGGTTAACGAACGGGCTCTTGGACTATGTAGGTTGCCTAGCGGGCACTTGGACTATCTAGGTTAGGTAAAGGGCACTTGGACTATCTAGGTTACCTAACAGGCACTTTGACTATCTAGGTTAACTAGCGGGCACTTGGACTATGTAGGTTAACTAGCGAGTACTTGGACTCTAGGTTACCTAGCGGGCTCTTGAACTATCTACGTTACCTAGCGGGCCCTTGGACTATGTAGGTTCCCTAGCGGGCCCTTGGACTATGTAAGTTCCCTAACGGGCACTTGGACTATGTGGGTTCCCTAGCGGGCATTTGGACTATCTAGGTTAACTAGCGAGCACTTGGACTATCTAGATTAACTAGCGGGCATTTGGACTATTAGGGCCCCTAGCGGGCATTTGGACTATATTGGTTACCTAGTGGGCACTTGGACTATCTAGGATAACTAGCGGGCACTTGGACTATGTAGGTAACCTAGTGGTCACTTGAACTGTCTAGGTTACCTAGTGGGCACTTGGATTATGTAGGTTAACTAGCGGGCACTTGGACTATCTAGGTTAACTAGCGGTCCATTGGACTATGTAGATTCCCTAGTGGGCACTTGGACTATGTAGATTAACTAGCAGCACTTGGACTATCTACATTAAACAGCGGGCCCTTGGACTATGTAGATTCCCTAGCGGGCACTTGGACTACGTAGGTTCCCTAGCTTGCACTTGAACTATGTAGGTTCCCTAGCGGGCACATGGACTATGAATGTTCCCTACGGACACTTGAACTATGTATGTTAACTAGCGGGCCCTTGGACTACTTAGGTTAAGTAGCGGACACTTGCACTATGTACGTTACCTAGCGGGCACTTGGAATATCTAGGTTACCTAACGGGCACTTGGACTATGTAGGTTCCCTAGCGGGCACTTGGATTATATAGGTTCCCTATCGGGCACTTGGACTATGTAGGTTACCTTCCGGGCACTTGTACTATGTAGGTTGCCTATCGGGCACTTGGAGAATGTAGGTTAACTAGGGGGCACTAGGACAATGTAGGTTACCAAGCGGACCCTTGGACTATCTAGGTTACTTAGGGGGAACCTGAACTATGTAGGTTAACTAGTGGGCACTTGGACTATGTAGGTTAACTAGCAGGCACTTGGAATTTGTAGGTTAACTAGCGGGCACTTGGACTATCTAGGTTACCTAGCGGGCACTTGGACTATGTACGTTCCCTAGCGGGCACTTGGACTATCTACGTTACCTAGCGGGCACTTGGACTATGTACGTTACCTAGCGGGAACTTGGACTAGGTACGTTTCCTGGCGGGTACTTGGACTAGATAGGTTCCCTAGCGGGTACTTGGTCTATCTAGGTTAACTAGTGGGCACTTGGACTATCTAGGTTAACTAGCGAGCACTTGGACTATCTAGGCTAACTAGCGGGCATTTGGACTATTAGGGCCCCTAGCGGGCATTTGGACTATATTGGTTACCTAGCGGGCACTTGGACTATGTAGGTTAACGAACGGGCACTTGGAATATGCAGGTAACCTAGCGGGCACATGGACTGTCTAGGTTCCCTATCGGGCACTTGGACTATGTAGGTTAACTAGCTGGCATTTGGACTATGTAGGTTTACTTGCGGGCACTTGGACGATCTAGGTTAACTAGAGGGCACTTGGACTATCTAGGTTAACTAACGGGCACTAGGACTATCTAGGTTAACTAGCGGGCACTTGGACTATCTAGGTTACCTAGCTGGCACTTGGACTATGAAGGTTCCCTAGCGGGCACTTGGACTATGTAGGTCAACTAGCGGGCCCTTGGACTATCTAGGTTAACTAACTGGCACGTGGACTATGTAGGTTAACTAGCGGACACTTGCACGATCTAGGTTAACTAGCGGGCTCTTGCACTATGTATGTTAACTAGCGGGCCCATTGACTATGTAGGTTAACTAGCGGGCACTTTGACGATCTAGGTTAACAAGCGGGCACTTGGACTATCTAGGTTAACTAGCGAGCACTTGGACTATCTAGGTTAACTAGCGGGCATTTGGACTATTAGGGCCCCAAGCGGGCATTTGGAGTGGGCCCTTGGACTATGTAGGTTAACTAGCTGGCACTTGGACGATTTAGGTTAACTAGCGGGCACTTGAACTATCAAAGTCAACAAGTGAGCCCTTGGACTATATTGGTTAACTAGCGGGCCCTTGGACTAACTGGGTTACCTAGCGGGCACTTGGGCTATATAGGTTACCTAGCGGGCACTTGGACTATGTAGGTTACCTAGTGGGCACTTGGATTATCTAGGTTAACGAACGGGCACTTGGAATATGCAGGTAACCTAGCGGGCACTTGGACTGTCTAGGTTACCTAGCGGGCACTTGGACTGCTAGGTTAACGAACGGGCTCTTGGACTATGTAGGTTGCCTAGCGGGCACTTGGACTATCTAGGTTAGGTAAAGGTCACTTGGACTATCTAGGTTACCTAACGGGCACTTTGACTATCTAGGTTAACTAGCGGGCACTTGGACTATGTAGGTTAACTAGCGAGTACTTGGACTCTAGGTTACCTAGCGGGCACTTGAACTATCTAGGTTACCTAGCGGGCCCTTGGACTATGTAGGTTCCCTAGCGGGCCCTTGGACTATGTAAGTTCCCTAACGGGCACTTGGACTATGTGGGTTCCCTAGCGGGCATTTGGACTATCTAGGTTAACTAGCGAGCACTTGGACTATCTAGATTAACTAGCGGGCATTTGGACTATTAGGGCCCCTAGCGGGCATTTGGACTATATTGGTTACCTAGTGGGCACTTGGACTATCTAGGATAACTAGCGGGCACTTGGACTATGTAGGTAACCTAGTGGTCACTTGAACTGTCTAGGTTACCTAGTGGGCACTTGGATTATGTAGGTTAACTAGCGGGCACTTGGACTATCTAGGTTAACTAGCGGTCCATTGGACTATGTAGATTCCCTAGTGGGCACTTGGACTATGTAGATTAACTAGCAGCACTTGGACTATCTACATTAAACAGCGGGCCCTTGGACTATGTAGATTCCCTAGCGGGCACTTGGACTACGTAGGTTCCCTAGCTTGCACTTGAACTATGTAGGTTCCCTAGCGGGCACTTGGACTATGAATGTTCCCTACGGACACTTGAACTATATATGTTAACTAGCGGGCCCTTGGACTACTTAGGTTAAGTTGCGGACACTTGCACTATGTACGTTACCTAGCGGGCACTTGGACTATCTAGGTTACCTAACGGGCACTTGGACTATGTAGGTTCCCTAGCGGGCACTTGGATTATATACGTTCCCTATCGGGCACTTGGACTATGTAGGTTAACTAGCGGGCATTTGGACTATGTAGGTTACCTAGCGGGCACTTGTACTATGTAGGTTGCCTATCGGGCACTTGGAGAATGTAGGTTAACTAGGGGGCACTAGGACAATGTAGGTTACCAAGCAGACCCTTGGACTATCTAGGTTACTTAGGGGGAACCTGGACTATGTAGGTTAACTAGTGGGCACTTGGACTATGTAGGTTAACTAGCAGGCACTTGGACTATGTAGGTTAACTAGCGGGCACTTGGACTATCTAGGTTACCTAGCGGGCACTTGGACTATGTACGTTCCCTAGCGGGCACTTGGACTATCTACGTTACCTAGCGGGCACTTGGACTATGTACGTTACCTAGCGGGAACTTGGACTAGGTACGTTTCCTGGCGGGTACTTGGACTAGATAGGTTCCCTAGCGGGTACTTGGTTTATCTATGTTAACTAGTGGGCACTTGGACTATCTAGGTTAACTAGCGAGCACTTGGACTATCTAGGCTAACTAGCGGGCATTTGGACTATTAGGGCCCCTAGCGGGCATTTGGACTATATTGGTTACCTAGCGGGCACTTGGACTATGTAGGTTAACGAACGGGCACTTGGAATATGCAGGTAACCTAGCGGGCACATGGACTGTCTAGGTTCCCTATCGGGCACTTGGACTATGTAGGTTAACTAGCTGGCATTTGGACTATGTAGGTTTACTTGCGGGCACTTGGACGATCTAGGTTAACTAGAGGGCACTTGGACTATCTAGGTTAACTAACGGGCACTAGGACTATCTAGGTTAACTAGCGGGCACTTGGACTATCTAGGTTACGTAGCTGGCACTTGGACTATGAAGGTTCCCTAGCGGGCACTTGGACTATGTAGGTCAACTAGCGGGCCCTTGGACTATCTAGGTTAACTAACTGGCACGTGGACTATGTAGGTTAACTAGCGGACACTTGCACGATCTAGGTTAACTAGCGGGCTCTTGCACTATGTAGGTTAACTAGCGGGCCTATTGACTATGTAGGTTAACTAGCGGGCACTTTGACGATCTAGGTTAACAAGCGGGCACTTGGACTATATAGGTTAACTAGCGGGCCCTTGGATTATCTAGGTTATCTAGCGGGCTCTTGCACTATGTAGGTTAAATAGCGGGCCCATTGACTATTTAGGTTAACTAGCGGGCACTTGGACGATCTAGGTTACCTAGGGGGAACTTTGACTATGTAGGTTAACTAGTGGGCACTTGGACTATCTAGGTTACCTAGCAGGCACTTGGACTATGTAGGTTAACTAGCGGGCACTTGGACTATCTAGGTTACGTAGCAGGCACTTGGACTATGTACGTTCCCTAGTGGGCACTTGGACTATCTACGTTACCTAGCGGGCACTTGGACTATGTACGTTAACTAGCGGGCACTTGGACTATGTACTTTTCCTAGCGGGTACTTGGACTATCTATGTTAACTAGCGGGCACTTGGACTATGTAGGTTCCCTATGGGGCACTTGGACTAGGTAGGTTCCCTAGCGGGCACTTGGTCTATCTAGGTTAACTAGCGGGCATTTGGACTATCTAGGTTAACTAGTGAGCACTTGGACAATCTAGGATAACTAGCGGGCACTTGGACTGTGTAGGTAACCTAGTGGTCACTTGAAGTGTCTAGGTTACCTAGCGGGCACTTGGACTATCTAGGTTAACTAGCGGGCCCTTGGACGATGTAGGTTAACTAGCGGGCCCTTGGACGATCTAGGTTAACTAGCGGGTATTTGTACTATGTAGGTTAAGTAACGGGCCCTTGGACTATGTAGATTAACTAGCAGCACTTGGACTATCTACGTTAACTAGCGGGCCCTTGGAATATGTAGATTCCCTAGCGGGCACTTGGACTATGTATGTTCCAGAGCGGGCACTTGGACAATGTAGGTTCCCTAGCAGGCACTTAGACTATGTAGGTTCCCTAGCGGGCACTTGGACTATGTAGGTTAACTAGCGGACACTTGGACGATCTAGGTTATCTAGCGGGTACTTGGACTATGTAGGTTAACTATCAGGCCCTTGGACTATGTAGATTAAATAGCAGCACTTTGACTATCTACATTAACCAGCGGGCACTTGGACTATGTAGATTCCCTAGTGGGCACTTGGACTACGTAGGTTCCCTAGAGGGCACTTGGACTATGTAGGTTCCCTAGCGGGCACTTGGACTATGAATGTTCCCTACGGACACTTGAACTATGTAAGTTAACTACCGGGCACTTGGACTATGTATGTTAACTAGTGGGCCCTTGGACTACTTATGTTAACTAGCAGACACTTGCACTATGTAGGTTACCTAGCGGGCACTTGGACTATCTAGGTTACCTAACGGGCACTTGGATTATATAGGTTCCCTATTGGGCACTTGGATTATGTAGGTTAACTAGTGGGCACTTGGACTATCTAGGTTACCTAGCAGGCGCTTGGACTATGTAGGTTAACTAGCGGGAACTTGGACTATGTACGTTTCCTAGCGGGCACTTGGACTATCTACGTTACCTAGCGGGCACTTGGAGTATGTACGTTACCTAGCGGGCACTAGGACTATGTACGTTTCCTAGCGGGTACTTGGACTAGATAGGTTCCCTACCTGGCACTTGGTCTATCTAGGTTAACTAGCGGGCACTTGGACTATCTAGGTTAACTAGCGAGCACTTGGACTATCTAGGTTAACTAGCGGGCATTTGGACTATTAGGGCCCCAAGCGGGCATTTGGAGTGGGCCCTTGGACTATGTAGGTTAACTAGCGGGCACTTGGACAATCTAGGTTAACTAGCGGGCCCTAGGACGATCTAGGCTAACTAGCGGGCACTTGAACTATCAAAGTGAACAAGTGAGCCCTTGGACTATGTTGGTTACCTAGCGGACCCTTGGACTATCTAGGTTACCTAGCGGGCACTTGGGCTATATAGGTTACCTAGCGGGCACTTGGACTATGTAGGTTACCTAGTGGGCACTTGGATTATCTACGTTTACGAACGGGTACTTGGAATATGCAGGTAACCTAGCGGGCACTTGGACTGTCTAGGTTACCTAGCGGACACTTGGACTTCTAGGTTAACGAACGGGCTCTTGGACTATGTACGTTTCCTAGCGGGCACTTGGATTATCTACGTTACCTAGCGTGCACTTGGACTATGTACGTTTCCTAGCGGGTACTTGGACTAGATAGGTTCCCTAGCGGGCACTTGGTCTATCTAGGTTAACTAGCGGGCACTTGGACTATCTAGGTTAACTAGCGAGCACTTGGACTATCTAGGTTAACTAGCGGTCCATTGGACTATGTAGATTCCCTAGTGGGCACTTGGACTATGTAGATTAACTAGCAGCACTTGGACTATCTACATTAAACAGCGGGCCCTTGGACTATGTAGATTCCCTAGCGGGCACTTGGACTACGTAGGTTCCCTAGCTTGCACTTGAACTATGTAGGTTCCCTAGCGGGCACTTGGACTATGAATGTTCCCTACGGACACTTGAACTATGTATGTTAACTAGCGGGCCCTTGGACTACTTAGGTTAAGTAGCGGACACTTGCACTATGTACGTTACCTAGCGGGCACTTGGACTATCTAGGTTACCTAACGGGCACTTGGACTATGTAGGTTCCCTAGCGGGCACTTGGATTATATAGGTTCCCTATCGGGCACTTGGACTATGTAGGTTAACTAGCGGGCATTTGGACTATGTAGGTTACCTAGCGGGCACTTGTACTATGTAGGTTGCCTATCGGGCACTTGGAGAATGTAGGTTAACTAGGGGGCACTAGGACAATGTAGGTTACCAAGCGGACCCTTGGACTATCTAGGTTACTTAGGGGGAACCTGGACTATGTAGGTTAACTAGTGGGCACTTGGACTATGTAGGTTAACTAGCAGGCACTTGGACTATGTAGGTTAACTAGCGGGCACTTGGACTATCTAGGTTACCTAGCGGGCACTTGGACTATGTACGTTCCCTAGCGGGCACTTGGACTATCTACGTTACCTAGCGGGCACTTGGACTATGTACGTTACCTAGCGGGAACTTGGACTAGGTACGTTTCCTGGCGGGTACTTGGACTAGATAGGTTCCCTAGCGGGTACTTGGTTTATCTAGGTTAACTAGTGGGCACTTGGACTATCTAGGTTAACTAGCGAGCACTTGGACTATCTAGGCTAACTAGCGGGCATTTGGACTATTAGGGTCCCTAGCGGGCATTTGGACTATATTGGTTACCTAGCGGGCACTTGGACTATGTAGGTTAACGAACGGGCACTTGGAATATGCAGGTAACCTAGCGGGCACATGGACTGTCTAGGTTCCCTATCGGGCACTTGGACTATGTAGGTTAACTAGGTGGCATTTGGACTATGTAGGTTTACTTGCGGGCACTTGGACGATCTAGGTTAACTAGAGGGCACTTGGACTATCTAGGTTAACTAACGGGCACTAGGACTATCTAGGTTAACTAGCGGGCACTTGGACTATCTAGGTTACGTAGCTGGCACTTGGACTATGAAGGTTCCCTAGCGGGCACTTGGACTATGTAGGTCAACTAGCGGGCCCTTGGACTATCTAGGTTAACTAACTGGCACGTGGACTATGTAGGTTAACTAGCGGACACTTGCACGATCTAGGTTAACTAGCGGGCTCTTGCACTATGTAGGTTAACTAGCGGGCCTATTGACTATGTAGGTTAACTAGCGGGCACTTTGACGATCTAGGTTAACAAGCGGGCACTTGGACTATCTAGGTTAACTAGCGGGCCCTTGGATTATCTAGGTTATCTAGCGGGCTCTTGCACTATGTAGGTTAAATAGCGGGCCCATTGACTATTTAGGTTAACTAGCGGGCACTTGGACGATCTAGGTTACCTTGGGGGAACTTTGACTATGTAGGTTAACTAGTGGGCACTTGGACTATCTAGGTTACCTAGCAGGCATTTGGACTATGTAGGTTAACTAGCGGGCACTTGGACTATCTAGGTTACGTAGCAGGCACTTGGACTATGTACGTTCCCTAGTGGGCACTTGGACTATCTACGTTACCTAGCGGGCACTTGGACTATGTACGTTAACTAGCGGGCACTTGGACTATGTACTTTTCCTAGCGGGTATTGGACTATCTATGTTAACTAGCGGGCACTTGGACTATGTAGGTTCCCTATGGGGCACTTGGACTAGGTAGGTTCCCTAGCGGGCACTTGGTCTATCTAGGTTAACTAGCGGGCATTTGGACTATCTAGGTTAACTAGTGAGCACTTGGACAATCTAGGATAACTAGCGGGCACTTGGACTGTGTAGGTAACCTAGTGGTCACTTGAAGTGTCTAGGTTACCTAGCGGGCACTTGGACTATCTAGGTTAACTAGCGGGCCCTTGGACGATGTAGGTTAACTAGCGGGCCCTTGGACGATCTAGGTTAACTAGCGGGTATTTGTACTATGTAGGTTAAGTAACGGGCCCTTGGACTATGTAGATTAACTAGCAGCACTTGGACTATCTACGTTAACTAGCGGGCCCTTGGAATATGTAGATTCCCTAGCGGGCACTTGGACTATGTATGTTCCAGAGCGGGCACTTGGACAATGTAGGTTCCCTAGCAGGCACTTGGACTATGTAGGTTCCCTAGCGGGCACTTGGACTATGTAGGTTAACTAGCGGACACTTGGACGATCTAGGTTATCTAGCGGGTACTTGGACTATGTAGGTTAACTATCAGGCCCTTGGACTATGTAGATTAAATAGCAGCACTTTGACTATCTACATTAACCAGCGGGCACTTGGACTATGTAGATTCCCTAGTGGGCACTTGGACTACGTAGGTTCCCTAGAGGGCACTTGGACTATGTAGGTTCCCTAGCGGGCACTTGGACTATGAATGTTCCCTACGGACACTTGAACTATGTAAGTTAACTACCGGGCACTTGGACTATGTATGTTAACTAGTGGGCCCTTGGACTACTTATGTTAACTAGCAGACACTTGCACTATGTAGGTTACCTAGCGGGCACTTGGACTATCTAGGTTACCTAACGGGCACTTGGATTATATAGGTTCCCTATTGGGCACTTGGATTATGTAGGTTAACTAGTGGGCACTTGGACTATCTAGGTTACCTAGCAGGCGCTTGGACTATGTAGGTTAACTAGCGGGAACTTGGACTATGTACGTTTCCTAGCGGGCACTTGGACTATCTACGTTACCTAGCGGGCACTTGGACTATGTACGTTACCTAGCGGGCACTAGGACTATGTACGTTTCCTAGCGGGTACTTGGACTAGATAGGTTCCCTACCTGGCACTTGGTCTATCTAGGTTAACTAGCGGGCACTTGGACTATCTAGGTTAACTAGCGAGCACTTGGACTATCTAGGTTAACTAGCGGGCATTTGGACTATTAGGGCCCCAAGCGGGCATTTGGAGTGGGCCCTTGGACTATGTAGGTTAACTAGCGGGCACTTGGACAATCTAGGTTAACTAGCGGGCCCTAGGACGATCTAGGCTAACTAGCGGGCACTTGAACTATCAAAGTGAACAAGTGAGCCCTTGGACTATGTTGGTTAACTAGCGGACCCTTGGACTATCTAGGTTACCTAGCGGGCACTTGGGCTATATAGGTTACCTAGCGGGCACTTGGACTATGTAGGTAACCTAGTGGGCACTTGGATTATCTACGTTTACGAACGGGTACTTGGAATATGCAGGTAACCTAGCGGGCACTTGGACTGTCTAGGTTACCTAGCGGACACTTGGACTTCTAGGTTAACGAACGGGCTCTTGGACTATGTACGTTTCCTAGCGGGCACTTGGATTATCTACGTTACCTAGCGTGCACTTGGACTATGTACGTTTCCTAGCGGGTACTTGGACTAGATAGGTTCCCTAGCGGGCACTTGGTCTATCTAGGTTAACTAGCGGGCACTTGGACTATCTAGGTTAACTAGCGAGCACTTGGACTATCTAGGTTAACTAGCGGGCATTTGGACTATTAGGGCCCCTAGCGGGGATTTGGAGTGGGCCCTTGGACTATGTAGGTTAACTAGCGGGCACTTGGATGATCTAGGTTAACTAGCGGGCACTTGAACTATCAAAGTGAACAAGTGAGCCCTTGGACTATGTTGGTTAAGTAGCGGGCCCTTGGACTATCTGGGTTACCTAGGGGGCACTTGGGCTACATAGGTTACCTAGCGGGCACTTGGACTATGTAGGTTACCTAGTGGGCACTTGGATTATCTAGGTTAACGAACGGGCACTTGGAATATGCAGGTAACCTAGCGGGCACTTGGACTGTCTAGGTTACCTAGCGGACACTTGGACTTCTAGGTTACCTAGCGGACACTTGGACTGCTAGGTTAACGAACGGGCTCTTGGACTATGTAGGTGGCCTTGCGGGCACTTGGACTATCTAGGTTAGGTAACGGGCACTTGGACTATCTAGGTTACCTAACGGGCACTTTGACTATCTAGGTTACATAGCGTGCACTTGGACTATGTAGGTTAACTAGCGAGCACTTGGACTCAAGGTTACCTAACGGGCACTTGAACTATCTAGGTTACCTAGTGGGCCCTTGGACTATGTAGGTTTCCTAGCAGGCACTTGGACTATCTATTTTAACTAGCGGGCCCTTGGACCATGTAGATTCACTAGCGGGCACTTGGATTATGTATGTTCCAGAGCGGGCACTTGGACAATGTAGGTTCCCTAGCAGGCACTTGGACTATGTAGGTTACCTAGCGTGCACTTGGAGAGTCTAGGTTACCTAGCGGGCACTTGGACTTCTAGGTTAACGAACGGGCACTTGGACTATGTATGTTGCATAGCGGGCAATTGGACTATCTAGGTTAGGTAAAGGGCACTTGGACTATCTAGGTTTCTTAGCGGGCATTTGGAAGATCTAGGTTAACTAGAGGGCACTTGGACTATCTAGGTTAACTAGCGTGCACTTGGACTATCTAGATTTCTTAGCGGGTACTTGGACTATGTAGGTTAACTAGTGGGCCCTTGGACCATGTAGATTAACTAGTGGCACTTGGATTATCTACGTTAAGTAGCGGGCCCTTGGACTATCTACATGAACTACCGGGCACTTGGACTATGTAGGCTAACTAGGGGGCCCTTGGACTATCTAGGTTGCCTAGCGGGTACATGAACTATCTAGGTTAACAAGCGGGCACTTGCAGTATCTAGGTTACCTAGCGGGAACTTGGACTATGTAGGTTAACTAGCGGGCACTTGGACTATCTAGGTTAACTAGCGTGCACTTGGACTATGTAGGTTCCTTAGCGTGCACTTGGACTATCTAGGATGCCTAGCGGGCACTTGGACGATATAGGTTAACTAGCGTGCCCTTGGAATATCTAGGTTACGTAACGGGCACTTGGTATATAGGTTAACTAGTGGGCACTTGGACTATCTAGGTTAACTAAAGGACACTTGGACTATCTAGGTTAACTAGTGGGCCCTTGGACTATGTAGGTTAACTAGCGGGAACTTGGACAATCTAGGTTAACTAGCGGGCACTTGGACGATTTAGGTTAACTAGCGGGCACTTGAACTATCAAAGTCAACAAGTGAGCCCTTGGACTATATTGGTTAACTAGCGGGCCCTTGGACTAACTGGGTTACCTAGCGGGCACTTGGGCTATATAGGTTACCTAGCGGGCACTTGGACTATGTAGGTTACCTAGTGGGCACTTGGATTATCTAGGTTAACGAACGGGCACTTGGAATATGCAGCTAACCTAGCGGGCACTTGGACTGTCTAGGTTACCTAGCGGGCACTTGGACTGCTAGGTTAACGAACGGGCTCTTGGACTATGTAGGTTGCCTAGCGGGCACTTGGACTATCTAGGTTAGGTAACGGGCACTTGGACTATCTAGGTTACCTAACGGGCACTTTGACTATCTATGTTAACTAGCGGGCACTTGAACTATGTAGGTTAACTAGCGAGTACTTGGACTCTAGGTTACCTAGCGGGCACTTGAACTATCTAGGTTACCTAGCGGGCCCTTGGACTATGTAGGTTTCCTAGCAGGCACTTGGACTATCTAGGTTAACGAACGGGCACTTGGACTATGTAGGTAACCTAGCGGGCACTTGGACAGTCTAGGTTACCTAGTGGGCATTTGGACTATCTAGGTTAACTAACAGGCACTTGGACGATGTAGGTTACCGAGCGGGCACTTGGACTATGTAGGATCCCTATCGGACATTTGGACTACTTAGGTTACCTAGCGGGCACATGGACTATCTAGGTTAACTAGCGGGCACTTGGACTATCTAGATCAACTAGTAGGCCCTTGTACTATGTAGGTTAACTAGCGAGCACTTGGACTATCTAGGTTAACTAGCGGGCACTTGGAATATGTAGGTTAACTAGCGGACACTTGCACTATGTAGGTTACCTAGCAGGCACTTGGACTATCTAGGTTAACTAGCGGGCACTTAGACTATCTAGGTTAACTAGCGTGCACTTGGACTATGTAGGTTCCTTAGCGGGCACTTGGACTATCTAGGTTGCCTAGCGGGCACTTGGACGATATAGGTTAACTAGCGTGCCCTTGGAATATCTAGGTTACGTAACGGGCACTTGGTATATAGTTTAACTAGCGGGCACTTGGACTATGTAGGTTACCTAGAGGACACTTGGACTATCTAGGTTAACTAGTGGGCCCTTGGACTATGTAGGTTAACTAGCGGGCACTTGGACAATCTTGGTTAACTAGCGGGTACTTGGACGATCTAGGTTAACTAGCGGTCACTTGAACTATCAAAGTCAACAAGTGAGCCCTTGGACTATGTAGGTTAACTAGCGGGCCCTTGGACCCTTTGGGTTACCTAGCGGGCACTTGGACTATGTAGGTTCCCTAGCGGGCCCTTGGACTATGTAAATTCCCTAACGGGCACTTGGACTATGTGGGTTCCCTAGCGGGCATTTGGACTATCTAGGTTAACTAGCGAGCACTTGGACTATCTAGATTAACTAGCGGGCATTTGGACTATTAGGGCCCCTAGCGGGCATTTGGACTATATTGGTTACCTAGTGGGCACTTGGACTATGTAGGTTAACGAACGGGTACTTGGACTATGTAGGTTAAATAGCGGGCCCTTGAAATATGTAGATTAACTAGCGGCACTTGGACTATCTACATTAACTAGCGGGCTCTTGGACTATGTAGATTCCCTAGCGGGCACGTGGACTATGTAGGTTCCCTAGCAGGCACTTGGACTCTGTATGTTCCCTAGCGGGCACTTGGACTATGTATGTTCCCTACGGACACTTGAACTATGTAAGTTAACTACTGGGCACTTTGACTATGTAGGTTAACTAGCGGGCCCTTGGACTATCTAGGTTACCTAGCGGGCACTTGGACTATGTAGGTTAACTACCGGACACTTGCACTATCTAGGTTACCGAACGGGCATTTGGACTATGTAGGTAACCTA
Source organism: Tenrec ecaudatus (assembly GCF_050624435.1). Classification (NCBI taxonomy): domain Eukaryota; kingdom Metazoa; phylum Chordata; class Mammalia; order Afrosoricida; family Tenrecidae; genus Tenrec; species Tenrec ecaudatus. The sequence continues at coordinate 92,611 of NW_027457960.1, forward strand.
GCGGGCACTTGGAGAGTCTAGGTTACCTAGCGGGCACTTGGACTTCTAGGTTAACGAACGGGCACTTGGACTATGTATGTTGCATAGCGGGCAATTGGACTATCTAGGTTAGGTAAAGGGCACTTGGACTATCTAGGTTTCTTAGCGGGCATTTGGAAGATCTAGGTAAACTAGAGGGCACTTGGACTATCTAGGTTAACTAGCGTGCACTTGGACTATCTAGGTTTCTTAGCTGGTACTTGGACTATGTCGGTTAACTAGCGGGCCCTTGGACTATGTAGGTTAACTAGTGGCACTTGGACTATCTACGTTAAGTAGCGGTCCCTTGGACTATCTACATGAACTACCGGGCACTTGGACTATGTAGGCTAACTAGGGGGCCCTTGGACGATCTAGGTTGCCTAGCGGGTACTTGAACTATCTAGGTTAAAAGCGGGCATTTGCAGTATCTAGGTTACCTAGCGGGAACTTGGTCTATGTAGGTTAACTAGCGGGCACTTGGACTATCTAGGTTAACTAGCGTGCACTTGGACTATGTAGGTTCCTTAGCGTGCACTTGGACTATGTAGGTTCCTTAGCGGGCACTTGGACTATCTAGGTTGCCTTGCGGGCACTTGGACGATATAGGTTAACTAACGTGCCCTTGGAATATCTAGGTTACGTAACGGGCACTTGGTATATAGGTTAACTAGTGGGCACTTGGACTATGTAGGTTAACTAAAGGACACTTGGACTATCTAGGTTAACTAGTGGGCCCTTGGACTATGTAGGTTAACTAGCGGGCACTTGGACAATCGAAGTTAACTAGCGGGCACTTGGACGATCTAGGTTAACTAGCGGTCACTTGAACTATCAAAGTGAACAAGTGAGCCCTTGGAATTTGTTGGTTAACTAGCGGGCCCTTGGACTATCTGGGTTACCTAGCGGGCACTTGGGCTATATAGGTTACCTAGCGGGCACTTGGACTATGTAGGTTAACTAGTGGGCACTTTGATTATCTAGGTTAACAAACGGGCACTTGGAATATGCAGGTAACCTAGCGGGCACTTGGACTGTCTAGGTTACCTAGCGGGCACTTGGACTTCTAGGTTAAAGAACGGGCTCTTGGACTATGTAGGTTGCCTTGCGGGCACTTGGACTATCTAGGTTAGGTAACGGGCACTTGGACTTTCTAGGTTACCTAACGGGCACTTTGACTATCTAGGTTACATAGTGTGCACTTGGACTATGTAGGTTAACTAGCGAGTACTTGGACTCTAGGTTACCTAGCGGGCACTTGAACTATCTAGGTTACCTAGCGGGCCCTTGGACTATGTAGGTTTCCTAGCAGGCACTTGGACTATCTAGGTTAGCGAACGGGCACTTGGACTATGTAGGTAACCTAGCGGGCACTTGGACAGTCTAGGTTACCTAGTGGGCACTTGACTATCTAGGTTAACTAACAGGCACTTGGACGATGTAGGTTACCTAGCGGGCACTTGGACAATCTAGGTTAACTAGCGGGCACTTGGACGATCTAGGTTAACTAGCGGGCACTTGAACTATCAAAGTGAACAAGTGAGCCCTTGGACTATGTTGGTTAACTAGCGGGCCCTTGGACTATCTGGGTTACCTAGTGGGCACTTGGGCTATATAGGTTACCTAGCGGGCACTTGGACTATGTAGGTTACCTAGTGGGCACTTGGATTATCTAGGTTAACGAACGGGCACTTGGAATATGCAGCTAACCTAGCGGGCACTTGGACTGTCTAGGTTACCTAGCGGGCACTTGGACAGCTAGGTTAAAGAACGGGCTCTAGGACTATGTAGGTTGCCTAGCGGGCACTTGGACTATTTAGGTTAGGTAACGGGCACTTGGACTATCTAGGTTACCTAACGGGCACTTTAACTGTCTAGGTTACATAGCGTGCACTTGGACTATGTAGGTTAACTAGCGAGTACTTGGACTCTAGGTTACCTAGCGGGCACTTGAACTATCTAGGTTACCTAGCGGGCCCTTGGACTATGTAGGTTTCCTAGCAGGCACTTGGACTATCTAGGTTAACGAACGGGCACTTGGACTATGTAGGTAACCTAGCGGGCACTTGGACAGTCTAGGTTACCTAGCGGGCACATGGACTATCTAGGTTAACTAACAGGCACTTGGACGATGTAGGTTACCTAGCGGGCACTTGGACTATGTAGGATCCCTATGGGACATTTGGACTACTTAGGTTACCTAGCGGGCACTTGGACTATGTAGGTTAACTAGTGGGCACTTGGACTATCTAGGTCAACAAGTGGGCCCTTATATTATGTAGGTTAACTAGCGAGCACTTGGACTATCTATGTTAACTAGAGGACCGTGGACTATGTAGGTTAACTAGCGGGCCCTTGGACTATGTAGGTTTACTAGCGGGCACTTGGACGATCTAGGTTAACTAGAGGGCTTTTGGACTATCTAGGTTAACTAGCGGGCACTTGGATGATCATTGTTAACTAGCGGGCACTTGGACAATCTAGCTTAGCTAACGGACACATGGACTAAGTACGTCCCCTAGTGGGCACTTGGACTATCTAGGTTAACTAACGGGCACTAGGACTATCTAGGTTAACTAGCGGGCACTTGGACTATCTAGGTTACCTAGCTGGCACTTGGACTATGAAGGTTCCCTAGCGGGCACTTGGACTATGTAGGTCAACTAGCGGGCACTTGGACTATCTAGGTTAGCTAACTGGCACGTGGACTATGTAGGTTAACTAGCGGACACTTGCACGATCCAGGTTAACTAGCGAGCTCTTGCACTATGTAGGTTAACTAGCAGGCCCATTGACTATGTAGGTTAACTAGCGGGAACTTGGACTATCTAGGTTAACTAGCGGGCACTTGGACAATATAGGTTAACTAGCGTGCCTTTGAAATATCTAGGTTACGTAACGGGCACTTGGTATATAGGTTAACTAGTGGGTACTTGGACTATGTAGGTTAACTAAAGAACACTTGGACTATCTAGGTTAACTAGTGGGCCATTGGACTATGTAGGATAAGTAGCGGGCACTTGGACAATCTAGGTTAACTAGCGGGCACTTGGACGATCTAGGTTAACTAGCGGGCACTTGAACTATCAAAGTGAACAAGTGAGCCCTTGGACTATGTTGGTTAACTAGCGGGCCCTTGGACTATCTGGGTTACCTAGCGGGCACTTGGGCTATATAGGTTACCTAGCGGGCACTTGGACTATGTAGGTTACCTAGTGGGCACTTGGATTATCTAGGTTAACAAACGGGCACTTGGAATATGCAGCTAACCTAGCGGGCACTTGGACTGTCTAGGTTACCTTGCGGGCACTTGGACTGCTAGGTTAACGAACGGGCTCTTGGACTATGTAGGTTGCCTAGCGGCACTTGGACTATCTAGGTTAGGTAACGGGCGTTGGACTATCTAGGTTACCTAACGGGCACTTTGACTATCTAGGTTACATAGCGTGCACTTGGACTATGTAGGTTAACTAGCAAGTACTTGGACTCTAGGTTACCTAGCGGGCACTTGAACTATCTAGGTTACCTAGCGGGCCCTTGGACTATGTAGGTTTCCTAACAGGCACTTGGACTATCTAGGTTAACGAACGGGCACTTGGACTATGTAGGTAACCTAGCGGGCACTTGGACAGTCTAGGTTACCTAGCGGGCACTTGGACTATCTAGGTTAACTAACAGGCACTTGGACGATGTAGGTTACCTAGCGGGCACTTGGACTATGTAGGATCCCTATGGGACATTTGGACAACTTAGGTTACCTAGCGGGCACTTGGAATATGTAGGTTAACTAGCGGACACTTGGACTATCTAGGTCAACTAGTGGGCCCTTGTACTATGTAGGTTAACTAGCGAGCACTTGGACTATCTATGTTAACTAGAGGACCGTGGACTATGTAGGTTAACTAGCGGGCCCTTGGACTATGTAGGTTTACTAGCGGGCACTTGGACGATCTAGGTTAACTAGCGGACCTTGGACTATGTAGGTTAACTAGCGGGCCCTTGGACTATGTAGGTTTACTAGCGGGCACTTGGACGATCTAGGTTAACTAGAGGGCTTTTGGACTATCTAGGTTATCTAGGGCGCATTTGGATGATCTTTGTTAACTAGCGGGCACTTGGACTATCTAGCTTAGCTAAAGGACACATGGACTAAGTACGTCCCCTAGTGGGCACTTGGACTATCTAGGTTAACTAACGGGCACTAGGACTATCTAGGTTAACTAGCGGGCACTTGGACTATCTTGGTTACCTAGCTGGCACTTGGACTATGAAGGTTACCTAGCGGGCACTTGGACTATGTAGGTCAACTAGCGGGCACTTGGACTATCTAGGTTAGCTAACTGGCACGTGGACTATGTAGGTTAACTAGCGGACACTTGCACGATCCAGGTTAACTAGCGAGCTCTTGCACTATGTAGGTTAACTAGCAGGCCCATTGACTATGTAGGTTAACTAGTGGGCACTTGGACTATCTAGGTTAACTAGCGGGCACTTGGACGATATAGGTTAACTAGCGTGCCCTTGAAATATCTAGGTTACGTAACGGGCACTTGGTATATAGGTTAACTAGTGGGCACTTGGACTATGTAGGTTAACTAAAGGACACTTGGACTATCTAGGTTAACTAGTGGGCCCTTGGACTATGTATGTTAAGTAGCGGGCACTTGGACAATCTAGGTTAACTAGCGGGCACTTGGACGATCTAGGTTAACTAGCGGGCACTTGAACTATCAAAGTGAACAAGTGAGCCCTTGGACTATGTTGGTTAACTAGCGGGCCCTTGGACTATCTGGCTTACCTAGCGGGCACTTGGGCTATATAGGTTACCTAGTGGGCACTTGGACTATGTAGGTTACCTAGTGGGCACTTGGATTATCTAGGTTAACGAACGGGCACTTGGAATATGCAGGTAACCTAGCGGGCACTTGGACTGTCTAGGTTACCTAGCGGGCACTTGGACTGCTAGGTTAACGAACGGGCTCTTGGACTATGTAGGTTGCCTAGCGGGCACTTGGACTATCTAGGTTAGGTAACGGGCACTTGGACTATCTAGGTTACCTAACGGGCACTTTGACTATCTAGGTTACATAGCGTGCACTTGGACTATATAGGTTAACTAGCGAGTACTTGGACTCTAGGTTACCTAGCGGGCCCTTGGACTATGTAGGTTTCCTAGCAGGCACTTGGACTATCTAGGTTAACGAACGGGCACTTGGACTATGTAGGTAACCTAGCGGGCACTTGGACAGTCTAGGTTACCTAGCGGGCACTTGGACTATCTAGGTTAACTAACAGGCACTTGGACGATGTAGGTTACGTAGCGGGCACTTGGACTATGTAGGATCCCTATGGGACATTTGGACTACTTAGGTTACCTAGCGGGCACTTGGACTATGTAGGTTAACTAGCGGGCACTTGGACTATCTAGGTCAACTAGTGGGCCCTTGTACTATGTAGGTTAACTAGCGAGCACTTGGACTATCTATGTTAACTAGAGGACCGTGGACTATGTAGGTTAACTAGCGGGCCCTTGGACTATGTAGGGTTACTAGCGGGCACTTGGACGATCTAGGTTAACTAGCGGACCTTGGACTATGTAGGTTAACTAGCGGGCCCTTGGACTATGTAGGTTTACTAGCGGGCACTTGGACGATCTAGGTTAACTAGAGGGCTTTTGGACTATCTAGGTTAACTAGGGGGCATTTGGATGATCTTTGTTAACTAGCGGGCACTTGGACTATCTAGCTTAGCTAAAGGACACATGGACTAAGTACGTCCCCTAGTGGGCACTTGGACTATCTAGGTTAACTAACGGGCACTAGGACTATCTAGGTTAACTAGCGGGCACTTGGACTATCTAGGTTACCTAGCTGGCACTTGGACTATGAAGGTTACCTAGCGGGCACTTGGACTATGTAGGTCAACTAGCGGGCACTTGGACTATCTAGGTTAGCTAACTGGCACGTGGACTATGTAGGTTAACTAGCGGACACTTGCACGATCCAGGTTAACTAGCGAGCTCTTGCACTATGTAGGTTAACTAGCAGGCCCATTGACTATGTAGGTTAACTAGTGGGCACTTGGACTATCTAGGTTAACTAGCGGGCACTTGGACGATATAGGTTAACTAGCGTGCCCTTGAAATATCTAGGTTACGTAACGGGCACTTGGTATATAGGTTAACTAGTGGGCACTTGGACTATGTAGGTTAACTAAAGGACACTTGGACTATCTAGGTTAACTAGTGGGCCCTTGGACTATGTATGTTAAGTAGCGGGCACTTGGACAATCTAGGTTAACTAGCGGGCACTTGGACGATCTAGGTTAACTAGCGGGCACTTGAACTATCAAAGTGAACAAGTGAGCCCTTGGACTATGTTGGTTAACTAGCGGGCCCTTGGACTATCTGGCTTACCTAGCGGGCACTTGGGCTATATAGGTTACCTAGCGGGCACTTGGACTATGTAGGTTACCTAGTGGGCACTTGGATTATCTAGGTTAACGAACGGGCACTTGGAATATGCAGGTAACCTAGCGGGCACTTGGACTGCCTAGGTTACCTAGCGGGCACTTGGACTGCTAGGTTAACGAACGGGCTCTTGGACTATGTAGGTTGCCTAGCGGGCACTTGGACTATCTAGGTTAGGTAACGGGCACTTGGACTATCTAGGTTACCTAACGGGCACTTTGACTATCTAGGTTACATAGCGTGCACTTGGACTATATAGGTTAACTAGCGAGTACTTGGACTCTAGGTTACCTAGCGGGCCCTTGGACTATGTAGGTTTCCTAGCAGGCACTTGGACTATCTAGGTTAACGAACGGGCACTTGGACTATGTAGGTAACCTAGCGGGCACTTGGACAGTCTAGGTTACCTAGCGGGCACTTGGACTATCTAGGTTAACTAACAGGCACTTGGACGATGTAGGTTACGTAGCGGGCACTTGGACTATGTAGGATCCCTATGGGACATTTGGACTACTTAGGTTACCTAGCGGGCACTTGGACTATGTAGGTTAACTAGCGGGCACTTGGACTATCTAGGTCAACTAGTGGGCCCTTGTACTATGTAGGTTAACTAGCGAGCACTTGGATTATCTATGTTAACTAGCGGACCTTGGACTATGTAGGTTAACTAGCGGGCCCTTGGACTACGTTGGTTTACTAGCGGGCACTTGGACGATCTAGGTTAACTAGAGGGCACTTGGACTATCTAGGTTAACTAGCGGGCATTTGGATGATCATTGTTAACTAGCGGGCACTTGGACTATTTAGCTTAGCTAACGGACACATGGACTAAGTACGTCCCCTAGTGGGCACTTGGACTATCTAGGTTAACTAACGGGCACTAGGACTATCTAGGTTAACTAGTGGGCACTTGGACTATCTAGGTTACCTAGCTGGCACTTGGACTATGAAGGTTCCCTAGCGGGCACTTGGACTATGTAGGTCAACTAGCGGGCACTTGGACTATCTAGGTTAGCTAACTTGCACGTGGACTATGTAGGTTAACTAGCGGACACTTGCACGATCCTGGTTAACTAGCGGGCTCTTGCACTATGTAGGTTAAGTAGTGGGCCCATTGACTATGTAGGTTAACTAGCAGGCACTTGGACGATCTAGGTTAACTAGCGGTCACTTGGACGATATAGGTTAACTAGCGGGCACTTGAATTATCTAGGTTAGCTAGCGGGCTCTTGCACTATGTAGGTTAACTAGCGGGCACTTGGACTATGTAGGTTAGCTAGCGGGCACTTGGACTATCTAGGTTACGTAGCGGGCACTTGGACTATCTAGGTTACGTAGCGGGCACTTGGACTATGTACGTTCCCTAGCAGGGACTTGGACTATCTACCTTACCTAGCGGGCACTTGGACTATGTACGTTAACTAGCGGGCACTTGGACTATATACGTTTCCTAGCGGGTACTTGGACTATCTATGTTAACTAGCGGGCACTTGGACTATGTAGGTTCCCTATGGGGCACGTGGACTAGGTAGGTTCCCTAGCGGACACTTGGTCTATCTAGGTTAACTAGCGGGCACTTGGACTATCTAGGTTAACTAGTGAGCACTTAGACTATCTAGGATAACTAGCGGGCACTTGGACTATGTAGGTAACCTACTGGTCACTTGACCTGTCTAGGTTACCTAGCGGGCACTTGGATTATGTAGGTTGACTAGCGGGCACTTGGATTATCTAAGTTAACTAGCGGGCCCTTGGACGATGTAGGTTAACTAGCGGGACCTTGGACGATCTAGGTTAACTAGCGGGTATTTGGACTATGTAGGTTAAGTAACGGGCCCTTGGACTATGTAGATTAACTAGCGGCACTTGGACTATCTACGTTAACTAGCGGGCCCTTGGACTATGTAGATTCCCTAGCGGGCACTTGGACTATGTAGATTAACTAGCAGCACATGGACTATCTACATTAAACAGCGGGCCTTTGGACTATGAAGATTCCCTAGCGGGTACTTGGACTACGTAGGTTCCCTAGCTTGCACTTGGACTATGTAGGTTCCCTACCGGGCACTTGGACTATGAATGTTCCCTACGGACACTTGAACTATGTAAGATAACTACCGGGCACTTGGACTATGTATGTTAACTAGCGGGCCCTTGGACTACTTAGGTTAACTAGCGGACACTTGCACTATGTAGGTTACCTAGCGGGCACTTGGACTATGTAGGTTCCCTAGCGGGCACTTGGATTATATAGGTTCCCTATCCGGCACTTGGACTATGTAGGTTAACTAGCGGGCATTTGGACTATGTAGGTTACCTAGCGGGCACTTGTACTATGTAGGTTGCCCATCGGGCACTTGGAGTATGTAGGTTAACTAGGGGACACTAGGACAATGTAGGTTACCTAGCGGACCCTTGGACTATCTAGGTTACTTAGGGGGAACCTGGACTATGTAGGTTAACTAGTGGGCACTTGGACTATCTAGGTTCCCTAGCGGGCACTTGGACTATGAATGTTCCCTACGGACACTTGAACTAAGTAAGATAACTACCGGGCACTTGGACTATGTATGTTAACTAGCGGGCCCTTGGACTACTTAGGTTAACTAGCGGACACTTGCACTATGTACGTTACCTAGCGGGCACTTGGACTATCTAGGTTACCTAACGGGCACTTGGACTATGTAGGTTCCCTAGCGGGCACTTGGATTATATAGGTTCCCTATCGGGCACTTGGACTATGTAGGTTAACTAGCGGGCATTTGGACTATGTAGGTTACCTAGCGGGCACTTGTACTATGTAGGTTGCCCATCGGGCACTTGGAGAATGTAGGTTAACTAGGGGACACTAGTACAATGTAGGTTACCTAGCGGACCCTTGGACTATCTAGGTTACTTAGGGGGAACCTGGACTATGTAGGTTAACTAGTGGGCACTTGGACTATCTAGGTTACCTAGCAGGCACTTGGACTATGTAGGTTAACTAGCGGGCACTTGGACTATCTACGTTACCTAGTGGGCACTTGGACTATGTACATTACCTAGCGGGCAGTTGGACTATGTACGTTTCCTAGCGGGTACTTGGACTAGATAGGTTCCCTAGCGGGTACTTGGTCTATCTAGGTTAACTAGCGGGCACTTGGACTATGTACGTTTCCTAGCGGGTACTTGGACTAGATAGGTTCCCTAGCGGGTACTTGGTCTATCTAGGTTAACTAGCGGGCACTTGGACTATCTAGGTTAACTAGCGAGCACCTGACTATCTAGGTTAACTAGCGGGCATTTGGACTATTAGGGCCCCTAGCGAGCATTTGGACTATATTGGTTACCTAGCGGGCACTTGGACTATGTAGGTTAACGAACGGGCACTTGGAATATGCAGGTAACCTAGCGGGCACTTGGACTGTCTAGGTTCCCTATCGGGCACTTGGACTATGTAGGTTAACTAGCGGGCATTTGGACTATGTAGGTTTACCAGCGGACACTTGGACGATATAGGTTAACTAGAGGGCACTTGGACTATCTAGGATAACTAGCGGGCACTTGGATGATCATTGTTAACTAGCGGGCACTTGGACAATCTAGGTTAGCTAACGGACACATGTACTAAGTATGTACCCTAGTGGGCACTTGGACTATGTAGGTCAACTAGCGGGCCCTTGGACTATCTAGGTTAGCTAACTGGCACGTGGACTATGTAGGTTAACTAGCGGACACTTGAACGATCTAGATTAACTAGCGCGCTCTTGCGCTATGTAGGTTAACTAGCGGGCCCATTGACTATGTAGGTTAACTAGAGGGCACTTGGACGATCTAAGTTACCTAGGGGGAACTTTGACTATGTAGGTTAACTAGTGGGCACATGGACTATCTAGGTTACCTAACAGGCACTTGGACTATGTAGTTTAGCTAGCGGGCACTTGGACTATCTAGGTTACGTAGCGGGCACTTGGAATATGTACGCTCCCTAGCAGGCACTTGGACTATCTACCTTACCTAGCGGGCACTTGGACTATGTACGTTAACTAGCGGGCACTTGGACTATGTACATTTCCTAGCGGGTACTTGGACTATCTATGTTAACTAGCGGGCACTTGACTATGTAGGTTCCCTATGGGGCACGTGGACTAGGTAGGTTCCCTAGCGGGTACTTGGTCTATCTAGGTTAACTAGCGGGCACTTGGACTATCTAGGTTAACTAGTGAGCACTTGGACTATCTAGGATAACTAGCGGGCATGGGACTATGTAGGTTAACTACTGGGGACTTGGACTATCTAGGTTAACTAGCGGGCCCTTGGACGATGTATGTTAACTAGCGGGCCCTTGGACTATGTAGATTCCCAAGCGGGCACTTGGACTATGTAGATTAACAAGCAGCACTTGGACTATCTACATTAAACAGCGGGCCTTTGGACTATGTAGATTCCCTAGCGGGCACTTGGACTACATAGGTTCCCTAGCTTGCACTTGGACTATGTAGGTTCCCTAGCGGGCACTTGGACTATGAATGTTCCCTATGGACACTTGAACTATGTAAGTTAACTACCGGGCACTTGGACTATGTATGTTAACTAGCGGGCCCTTGGACTACTTAGGTTAACTAGTGGACACTTGCACTATGTAGGTTACCTAGCGGGCACTTGGACTATCTAGGTTACCTAAGGGGCACTTGGACTATGTAGGTTCCCTAGCGGGCACTTGAATTATATAGGCTCCCTATCGGGCACTAGGACTATGTAGGTTAACTAGCGGGCATTTGGACTATGTAGGTTACCTAGCGGGCACTTGTACTATGTTGGTTGCCTATCGGGCATTTGGAGAATGTAGGTTAACTAGGGGACACTAGGACAATGTAGGTTACCTAGCGGACCCTTGGACTATCTAGGTTACTTAGGGGGAACCTGGACTATGTAGGTTAACTAGTGGGCACTTGGACTATCTAGGTTACCTAGCAGGCACTTGGACTATGTAGGTTAACTAGCGGGCACTTGGACTATCTACGTTACCTAGCGGGCACTTGGACTATGTACGTTCCCTAGCGGGCACTTGGACTATCTACGTTACCTAGTGGGCACTTGGTCTATGTACATTACCTAGCGGGCAGTTGGACTATGTACGTTTCCTAGCGGGTACTTGGACTAGATAGGTTCCCTAGTGGGTACTTGGTCTATCTAGGTTAACTAGCGGGCACTTGGACTATGTACGTTTCCTAGCGGGTACTTGGACTAGATAGGTTCCCTAGCAGGTACTTGGTCTATCTAGGTTAACTAGCGGGCACTTGGACTATCTAGGTTAACTAGCGAGCACCTGACTATCTAGGTTAACTAGCGGGCATTTGGACTATTAGGGCCCCTAGCGGGCATTTGGACTATATTGGTTACCTAGCGGGCACTTGGACTATGTAGGTTAACGAACGGGCACTTGGAATATGCAGGTAACCTAGCGGGCACTTGGACTGTCTAGGTTCCCTATCGGGCACTTGGACTATGTAGGTTAACTAGCGGGCATTTGGACTATGTAGGTTTACCAGCGGACACTTGGACGACATAGGTTAACTAGAGGGCACTTGGACTATCTAGGATAACTAGCGGGCACTTGGATGATCATTGTTAACTAGCGGGCACTTGGACTATCTAGGTTAGCTAACGGACACATGTACTAAGTATGTACCCTAGTGGGCACTTGGACTATGTAGGTCAACTAGCGGGCCCTTGGACTATCTAGGTTAGCTAACTGGCACGTGGACTATGTAGGTTAACTAGCGGACACTTGAACGATCTAGGTTAACTAGCGGGCTCTTGCGCTATGTAGGTTAACTAGCGGGCCTATTGACTATGTAGGTTAACTAGAGGGCACTTGGACGATCTAGGTTATCTAGCGGGCACTTGGACGATATAGGTTAACTATCGGGCACTTGGACGATCTAGGTTACCTAGGGGGAACTTTGACTATGTAGGTTAACTAGTGGGCACATGGACTATCTAGGTTACCTAACAGGCACTTGGACTATGTAGGTTAACTAGCGGGCACTTGGACTATCTAGGTTACGTAGCGGGCACTTGGACTATGTACGCTCCCTAGCAGGCACTTGGACTATGTACGTTAACTAGCGGGCACTTGGACTATGTACGTTAACTAGCGGGCACTTGGACTATGTACGTTTCCTAGCGGGTACTTGGACTATCTATGTTAACTAGCGGGCACTTGCACTATGTAGGTTCCCTATGGGGCACGTGGACTAGGTAGGTTCCCTAGCGGGTACTTGGTCTATCTAGGTTAACTAGCGGGCACTTGGACTATCTAGGTTAACTAGTGAGCACTTGGACTATCTAGGATAACTAGCGGGCATGGGACTATGTAGGTTAACTACCGGGCACTTGGACTATCTAGGTTAACTAGCGGGCCCTTGGACGATGTAGGTTAACTAGCGGGCCCTTGGACGATCTAGGTTAACTAGCGGGTATTTGGACTATGTAGGTTAACTAACGGGCCCTTGGACTATGTAGATTAACTAGAGGCACTTGGACTATCTACGTTAACTAGCGGGCCCTTGGACTATGTAGATTCCCAAGCGGGCACATGGACTATGTAGATTAACAAGCAGCACTTGGACTATCTACATTAAACAGCGGGCCTTTGGACTATGTAGATTCCCTAGCGGGTACTTGGACTACGTAGGTTCCCTAGCTTGCACTTGGACTATGTAGGTTCCCTAGCGGGCACTTGGACTATGAATGTTCCCTATGGACACTTGAACTATGTAAGTTAACTACCGGGCACTTGGACTATGTATGTTAACTAGCGGGCCCTTGGACTACTTAGGTTAACTAGTGGACACTTGCACTATGTAGGTTACCTAGCGGGCACTTGGACTATCTAGGTTACCTAACGGGCACTTGGATTATGTAGGTTCCCTAGCGGGCATTTGGACTATGTAGGTTACCTAGCGGGCACTTGTACTATGTTGGTTGCCTATCGGGCACTTGGAGAATGTAGGTTAACTAGGGGACACTAGGACAATGTAGGTTACCTAGCGGACCCTTGGACTATCTAGGTTACTTAGGGGGAACCTGGACTATGAAGGTTAACTAGTGGGCACTTGGACTATCTAGGTTACCTAGTAGGCACTTGGACTATGTAGGTTAACTAGCGGGAACTTGGACTATCTAGGTTACCTAGCGGGCACTTAGACTATGTACGTTCCCTAGCGGGCACTTGGACTATCTACGTTACCTAGCGGGCACTTGGACTATGTACGTTACCTAGTGGGTACTTGGACTAGATAGGTTCCCTAGCGGGTACTTGGTCTATCTAAGTTAAGTAGCGGGCACTTGGACTATCTAGGTTAACTAGCGAGCACTTGGACTATCTAGGTTAACTAGCGGGCATTTGGACTATTAGGGAACCTAGTGGGCATTTGGACTATATTGGTTACCTAGCGGGCACTTGGACTATGTAGGTTAACGAACGGGCACTTGGAATATGCAGGTAACCTAGCGGGCACATGGACTGTCTATGTTCCTTATCGGGCACTTGGACTATGTAGGTTAACTAGCGGGCATTTGGACTATGTAGGTTTACTAGAGGGCACTTGGACGATCTAGGTTAACTAGAGGGCACTTGGATTATCTAGGTTAACTAGCGGGCACTTGGATGATCATTGTTAACTAGCGGGCACTTGGACTATCTAGGTTAGCTAACGGGCACATGGACTAAGTACGTCCCCTAGTGGGCCCTTGGACTATGTAGGTCAACTAGGGGCCCTTGGAATATCTCGGTTAGCTAACTGGCACGTGGACTATGTAGGTTAACTAGCGGACACTTGCACGATCTAGGTTAACTAGCGGGCTCTTGCACTATGTAGGTTAACTAGTGGGCCCATTGACTACTTAGGTTAACTAGCGGGACCTTGGACGATCTAGGTTACCTAGGTGGAACTTTGACTATGTAGGTTAACTAGTGGGCATTTAAACTATCTAGGTTACCTTGCAGGCACTTGGACTATGTAGGTTAACTAGCGGGCACTTGGACTATCTAGGTTACGTAGCGGGCACTTGGACTATGGACGTTCCCTAGGGGGCACTTGGACTATCTATCTTACCTAGCGGGCACTTGGACTATGTACGTTAACTAGCGGGCTCTTGGACTATGTACGTTTACTAGCGGGTACTTGGACTATCTATGTTAACTAGCGGGCACTTGGACTATGTAGGTTCCCTATGGGGCACTTGGACTAGGTAGGTTCCCTAGCGGGCACTTGGTCTATCTAGGTTAACTAGCGCGCACTTGGACTATCTAGGTTAACTAGTGAGCACTTGGATTATCTAGGATAACTAGCGGGCATTTGGTCTATGTAGGTAACCTAGTGGTCACTTGAACTGTTTAGGTTACCTAGCGGGCACTTGGACTATCTAGGTTAACTAGCGGGCCCTTGGACGATGTAGGTTAACTAGCGGGCCCTTGGACGATCTAGGTTAACTAGCGGGTTTTTGGACTATGTAGGTTAAGTAACGGGCCCTTGGACTATGTAGATTAACTAGGGGCACTTGGACTATCTACGTTAACTAGCGGGCCCTTGGACTATGTAGATTCCCTAGCGGGCACTTGGACTATGTATGTTCCAGAGCGGGCACTTGGACAATGTAGGTTCCCTAGCAGGCACATGGACTATGTAGGTTCCCTAGCGGGCACTTGGACTATATAGGTTAACTAGCAGACACTTGGACGATCTAGGTTAACTAGCGTTACTTGGACTATGTAGGTTAACTAGCAGGCCCTTGGACTATGTAGATTAAATAGCAGCACTTGGACAATCTACATTAACCAGCGGGCCCTTGGACTATGTAGATTCCCTCGCAGGCACTTGGACTACGTAGGTTCCCTAGCGGGCACTTGGACTATGAATGTTCCCAACGGACACTTGAACTATATAAGTTAACTAGCGGGCCCTTGGACTACTTATGTTAACTAGCAGATACTTGCACTATGTAGGTTACCTAGCGGACACTTGGACTATCTAGGTTACCTAACGGGCACTAGGACTATGTAAATTCCCTAGCGGGCACTTGGATTATATAGGTTCCCTATTGGGCACTTGGACTATGTAGGTTAATTAGTGGGCACTTGGACTATCTAGGTTACCTAGCAGGCACTTGGACTATGTAGGTTAACTTGCGGGCACTTGGACTATCTAGGTTACGTAGCGGGCACTTGGACTATGTACGTTCCCTAGTGGGCACTTGGACTATCTACCTTACCTAGCGGGCACTTGGACTATGTACGTTAACTAGCGGGCACTTGGACTATGTACTTTTCCTAGCGGGTACTTGGACTATCTATGTTAACTAGCGGGCACTTGGACTATGTAGGTTCCCTATGGGGCACTTGGACTAGGTAGTTTCCCTAGCGGGCACTTGGTCTATCTAGGTTAATTAGCGGGCACTTGGACTATCTAGGTTAACTAGTGAGCACTTGGACTATCTAGGATAACTAGCGGGCACTTGGACTATGTAGGTAAACTAGTGGTCACTTGAACTGTCTAGGTTACCTAGCGGGCACTTGGACTATCTAGGTTAACTAGCGGGCCCTTGGACGATGTAGGTTAACTAGCGGGCCCTTGGACGATCTAGGTTAACTAGCAGGTATTTGGACTATGTAGGTTAAGTAACGGGCCCTTGGACTATGTAGATTAACTAGCGGCACTTGGACTATCTACGTTAACTAGCGGGCCCTTGGACTATGTAGACTCCCTAGCGGGGCACTTGGACTTTGTATGTTCCAGAGCGGGCACTTGGACAATGTAGGTTCCCTACCAGGCACATGGACTATGTAGGTTCCCTAGCTGGCACTTGGACTATGTAGGTTAACTAGCAGACACTTGGACGATCTAGGTTAACTAGCGGGTACTTGGACTATGTAGGTTAACTAGCAGGCCCTTGGACTATGTAGATTAAATAGCAGCACTTGGACTATCTACATTAACCAGCGGGCCCTTGGACTATGTAGATTCCCTAGCGGGCACTTGGACTACGTAGGTTCCCTAGCGTGCACTTGGACTATGAATGTTCCCTACGGACACTTGAACGATGTAAGTTAACTAGCGGGCCCTTGGACTACTTATGTTAACTAGCGGACACTTGCACTAGGTTACCTAGCGGACACTTAGACTATCTAGGTTACCTAACGGGCACTTGGACTATGTAAGTTCCCTAGCGGGCACTTGGATTATATAAGTTCCCTATTGGGCACTTGGACTATGTAGGTTAACTAGTGAGCACCTGGACTATCTAGGATAACTAGCGGGCACTTGGACTATGTAGGTAAACTAGTGGTCACTTGAACTGTCTAGGTTACCTAGCGGGCACTTGGACTATCTCGGTTAACTAGCGGGCCCTTGGACGATGTAGGTTAACTAGCGGGCCCTTGGACGATCTAGGTTAACTAGCGGGTATTTGGACTATGTAGGTTAAGTAACGGGCCCTTGGACTATGTAGATTAACTAGCGGTACTTGGACTATCTACGTTAACTAGCGGGCCCTTGGATTATGTAGATTCCCTAGCGGGCACTTGGACTATGTATGTTCCAGAGCGGGCACTTGGACAATGTAGGTTCCCTAGCAGGCACTTGGACTATGTAGGTTAATTAGTGGGCACTTGGACTATCTAGGTTACCTAGCAGGCACTTGGACTATCTAGGTTACGTAGCGGGCACTTGGACTATGTACGTTCCCTACTGGGCACTTGGACTATCTACCTTACCTAGCGGGCACTTGTACTATGTACGTTAACTAGCGGGCACTTGGACTATGTACGTTTCCTAGCGGGTACTTGGACTACCTAGGTTAACTAGCGGGCACTTGGACTATGTAGGTTCCCTATGGGGCACTTGGACTAGGTAGGTTCCCTAGCGGGCACTTGGTCTATCTAGGTTAACTAGCGGGCACTTGGACTATCTAGGTTAACTAGTGAGCACTTGGACTATCTAGGATAACTAGTGGGCACTTGGACTATGTAGGTAAACTAGTCGTCACTTGAACTGTCTAGGTTACCTAGCGGGCACTTGGACTATCTAGGTTAACTAGCGGACCCTTGGACGATGTAGGTTAACTAGCGGGCCCTTGGACGATCTAGGTTAACTAGCGGGTATTTGGACTATGTAGGTTAAGTAACGGGCCCTTGGACTATGTAGATTAACTAGCGGCACTTGGACTATCTACGTTAACTAGCGGGCCCTTGGACTATGTAGACTCCCTAGCGGGCACTTGGACTTTGTATGTTCCAGAGCGGGCACTTGGACAATGTAGGTTCCCTAGCAGGCACATGGACTATGTAGGTTCCCTAGCGGGCACTTGGACTATGTAGGTTAACTAGCAGACACTTGGACGATCTAGGTTAACTAGCGGGTACTTGGACTATGTAGGTTAACTAGCAGGCCCTTGGACTATGTAGATTAAATAGCAGCACTTGGACTATCTACATTAACCAGCGGGCCCTTGGACTATGTAGATTCCCTAGCGGGCACTTGGACTACGTAGGTTCCCTAGCGGGCACTTGGACTATGAATGTTCCCTACGGACACTTGAACTATGTAAGTTAACTAGCGGGCCCTTGGACTACTTATGTTAACTAGCGGACACTTGCACTAGGTTACCTAGCGGACACTTGGACTATCTAGGTTACCTAACGGGCACTTGGACTATGTAAGTTCCCTAGCGGTCACTTGGATTATATAAGTTCCCTATTGGGCACTTGGACTATGTAGGTTAAATAGTGGGCACTTGGATTATGTAAGTTCCCTAGCGGGCACTTGGATTATATAAGTTCCCTATTGGGCACTTGGACTATGTAGGATAAATAGTGGGCACTTGGACTATCTAGGTTAACTAGTGAGCACTTGGACTATCTAGGATAACTAGCGGGCACTTGGACTATGTAGGTAAACTAGTGGTCACTTGAACTGTCTAGGTTACCTAGCGGGCACTTGGACTTCTAGGTTAACTAGCGGGCCCTTGGACGATGTAGGTTAACTAGCGGGCCCTTGGACGATCTAGGTTAACTAGCAGGTATTTGGACTATGTAGGTTAAGTAATGGGCCCTTGGACTATATAGATTAACTAGCTGCACTTGGACTATCTACGTTAACTAGCGGGCCCTTGGACTATGTAGATTCCCTAGCGGGCACTTGGACTATGTATGTTCCAGAGCGGGCACTTGGACAATGTAGGTTCCCTAGCAGGCACTTGGACTATGTAGGTTCCCTAGAGGGCACTTGGACTATGTAGGTTAACTAGCAGACACTTGGACTATCTAGGTTACCTAACGGGCACTTGGACTATGTAAGTTCCCTAGCGGACACTTGGATTATATAGGTTCCCTATTGGGCACTTGGACTATGTAGGTTAATTAGTGGGCACTTGGACTATCTAGGTTACCTAGCAGGCACTTGGACTATCTAGGTTACGTAGCGGGCACTTGGACTATGTACGTTCCCTAGTGGGCACTTGGACTATCTACCTTACCTAGCGGGCACTTGGACTATGTACGTTAACTAGCGGGCACTTGGACTATGTACGTTTCCTAGCGGGTACTTGGACTATCTATGTTAACTAGCGGGCACTTGGACTATGTAGGTTCCCTATGGGGCACTTGGACTAGGTAGTTTCCCTAGCGGGCACTTGGTCTATCTAGGTTAACTAGCGGGCACTTGGACTATCTAGGTTAACTAGTGAGCACTTGGACTATCTAGGATAACTAGCGGGCACTTGGACTATGTAGGTAAACTAGTGGTCACTTGAACTGTCTAGGTTACCTAGCGGGCACTTGGACTATCTAGGTTAACTAGCGGGCCCTTGTACGATGTAGGTTAACTAGCGGGCCCTTGGACGATCTAGGTTAACTAGCAGGTATTTGGACTATGTAGGTTAAGTAACGGGCCCTTGGACTATGTAGATTAACTAGCGGCACTTGGACTATCTACGTTAACTAGCGGGCCCTTGGACTAGGTAGACTCCCTAGCGGGGCACTTGGACTTTGTATGTTCCAGAGCGGGCACTTGGACAATGTAGGTTCCCTACCAGGCACATGGACTATGTAGATTCCCT
This sequence comes from Tenrec ecaudatus, assembly GCF_050624435.1. Classification (NCBI taxonomy): domain Eukaryota; kingdom Metazoa; phylum Chordata; class Mammalia; order Afrosoricida; family Tenrecidae; genus Tenrec; species Tenrec ecaudatus. The sequence goes on from NW_027457960.1 coordinate 112,199, forward strand.
AGCGGGCACTTGGACTATGTAGGTTAACTAGCAGACACTTGGACGATCTAGGTTAACTAGCGGGTACTTGGACTATGTAGGTTAACTAGCAGGCCCTTGGACTATGTAGATTAAATAGCAGCACTTGGACTATCTACATTAACCAGCGGGCCCTTGGACTATGTAGATTCCCTAGCGGGCACTTGGACTACGTAGGTTCCCTAGCGTGCACTTGGACTATGAATGTTCCCTACGGACACTTGAACGATGTAAGTTAACTAGCGGGCCCTTGGACTACTTATGTTAACTAGCGGACACTTGCACTAGGTTACCTAGCGGACACTTAGACTATCTAGGTTACCTAACGGGCACTTGGACTATGTAAGTTCCCTAGCGGGCACTTGGATTATATAAGTTCCCTATTGGGCACTTGGACTATGTAGGTTAACTAGTGAGCACCTGGACTATCTAGGATAACTAGCGGGCACTTGGACTATGTAGGTAAACTAGTGGTCACTTGAACTGTCTAGGTTACCTAGCGGGCACTTGGACTATCTAGGTTAACTAGCGGGCCCTTGGACGATGTAGGTTAACTAGCGGGCCCTTGGACGATCTAGGTTAACTAGCAGGTATTTGGACTATGTAGGTTAAGTAACGGGCCCTTGGACTATGTAGATTAACTAGCGGCACTTGGACTATCTACGTTAACTAGCGGGCCCTTGGACTATGTAGATTCCCTAGCGGGCACTTGGACTATGTATGTTCCAGAGCGGGCACTTGGACAATGTAGGTTCCCTAGCAGGCACTTGGACTATGTAGGTTAATTAGTGGGCACTTGGACTATCTAGGTTACCTAGCAGGCACTTGGACTATCTAGGTTACGTAGCGGGCACTTGGACTATGTACGTTCCCTACTGGGCACTTGGACTATCTACCTTACCTAGCAGGCACTTGTACTATGTACGTTAACTAGCGGGCACTTGGACTATGTACGTTTCCTAGCGGGTACTTGGACTACCTATGTTAACTAGCGGGCACTTGGACTATGTAGGTTCCCTATGGGGCACTTGGACTAGGTAGGTTCCCTAGCGGGCACTTGGTCTATCTAGGTTAACTAGCGGGCACTTGGACTATGTAGGTTAACTAGTGAGCACTTGGACTATCTAGGATAACTAGTGGGCACTTGGACTATGTAGGTAAACTAGTCGTCACTTGAACTGTCTAGGTTACCTAGCGGGCACTTGGACTATCTAGGTTAACTAGCGGACCCTTGGACGATGTAGGTTAACTAGCGGGCCCTTGGACGATCTAGGTTAACTAGCGGGTATTTGGCTATGTAGGTTAAGTAACGGGCCCTTGGACTATGTAGATTAACTAGCGGCACTTGGACTATCTACGTTAACTAGCGGGCCCTTGGACTATGTAGACTCCCTAGCAGGCACTTGGACTTTGTATGTTCCAGAGCGGGCACTTGGACAATGTAGGTTCCCTAGCAGGCACATGGACTATGTAGGTTCCCTAGCGGGCACTTGGACTACGTAGGTTCCCTAGCGAGCACTTGGACTATGAATGTTCCCTACGGACACTTGAACTATGTAAGTTAACTAGCGGGCCCTTGGACTACTTATGTTAACTAGCGGACACTTGCACTAGGTTACCTAGCGGACACTTGGACTATCTAGGTTACCTAACGGGCACTTGGACTATGTAAGTTCCCTAGCGGTCACTTGGATTATATAAGTTCCCTATTGGGCACTTGGACTATGTAGGTTAAATAGTGGGCACTTGGATTATGTAAGTTCCCTAGCGGGCACTTGGATTGTATAAGTTCCCTATTGGGCACTTGGACTATGTAGGATAAATAGTGGGCACTTGGACTATCTAGGTTAACTAGTGAGCACTTGGACTATCTAGGATAACTAGCGGGCACTTGGACTATGTAGGTAAACTAGTGGTCACTTGAACTGTCTAGGTTACCTAGCGGGCACTTGGACTATCTAGGTTAACGAGCGGGCCCTTGGACGATGTAGGTTAACTAGCGGGCCCTTGGACGATCTAGGTTAACTAGCGGGTATTTGGACTATGTAGGTTAAGTAATGGGCCCTTGGACTATATAGATTAACTAGCTGCACTTGGACTATCTACGTTAACTAGCGGGCCCTTGGACTATGTAGATTCCCTAGCGGGCACTTGGACTACGTATGTTCCAGAGCGGGCACTTGGACAATGTAGGTTCCCTAGCAGGCACTTGGACTATGTAGGTTCCCTAGCGGGCACTTGGACTATGTAGGTTAACTAGCAGACACTTGGACTATCTAGGTTACCTAACGGGCACTTGGACTATGTAAGTTCCCTAGCGGACACTTGGATTATATAGGTTCCCTATTGGGCACTTGGACTATGTAGGTTAATTAGTGGGCACTTGGACTATCTAGGTTACCTACCAGGCACTTGGACTATCTAGGTTACGTAGCGGGCACTTGGACTATGTACGTTCCCTAGTGGGCACTTGGACTATCTACCTTACCTAGCGGGCACTTGGACTATGTACGTTAACTAGCGGGCACTTGGACTATGTACGTTTCCTAGCGGGTACTTGGACTATCTATGTTAACTAGCGGGCACTTGGACTATGTAGGTTCCCTATGGGGCACTTGGACTAGGTAGGTTCCCTAGCGGGCACTTGGTCTATCTATGTTAACTAGCGGGCACTTGGACTATGTAGGTTAACTAGTGAGCACTTGGACTATCTAGGATAACTAGTGGGCACTTGGACTATGTAGGTAAACTAGTGGTCACTTGAACTGTCTAGGTTACCTAGCGGGCACTTGGACTATCTAGGTTAACTAGCGGACCCTTGGACGATGTAGGTTAACTAGCGGGCCCTTGGACGATCTAGGTTAACTAGCGGGTATTTGGACTATGTAGGTTAAGTAACGGGCCCTTGGACTATGTAGATTAACTAGCGGCACTTGGACTATCTACGTTAACTAGCGGGCCCTTGGACTATGTAGACTCCCTAGCGGGCACTTGGACTTTGTATGTTCCAGAGCGGGCACTTGGACAATGTAGGTTCCCTAGCAGGCACATGGACTATGTAGGTTCCCTAGCGGGCACTTGGACTATGTAGGTTAACTAGCAGACACATGGACGATCTAGGTTAACTAGCGGGTACTTGGACTATGTAGGTTAACTAGCAGGCCCTTGGACTATGTAGATTAAATAGCAGCACTTGGACTATCTACATTAACCAGCGGGCCCTTGGACTATGTAGATTCCCTAGCGGGCACTTGGACTACGTAGGTTCCCTAGCGAGCACTTGGACTATGAATGTTCCCTACGGACACTTGAACTATGTAAGTTAACTAGCGGGCCCTTGGACTACTTATGTTAACTAGCGGACACTTGCACTAGGTTACCTAGCGGACACTTGGACTATCTAGTTTACCTAACGGGCACTTGGACTATGTAAGTTCCCTAGCGGGCACTTGGATTATATAAGTTCCCTATTGAGCACTTGGACTATGTAGGTTAACTAGTGGGCACTTGGACTATGTAGGTAAACTAGTGGTCACTTGAACTGTCTAGGTTACCTAGCGGGCACTTGGACTGTCTAGGTTAACTAGCGGGCCCTTGGACGATGTAGGTTAACTAGCGGGCCCTTGGACGATCTAGGTTAACTAGCGGGTATTTGGACTATGTAGGTTAAGTAACGGGCCCTTGGACTATGTAGATTAACTAGCGGCACTTGGACTATCTACGTTAACTAGCGGGCCCTTAGACTATGTAGATTCCCTAGCGGGCACTTGGACTATGTATGTTCCAGAGCGGGCACTTGGACAATGTAGGTTCCTAGCAGGCACTTGGACTATGTAGGTTCCCTAGCGGGCACTTGGACTATGTAGGTTAACTAGCAGACACTTGGACTATCTAGGTTACCTAACGGGCACTTAGACTATGTAAGTTCCCTAGCGGGCACTTGGATTATATAGGTTCCCTATTGGGCACATGGACTATGTAGGTTAATTAGTGGGCACTTGGACTATCTAGGTTACCTAGCAGGCACTTGGACTATCTAGGTTACGTAGCGGGCACTTGGACTATGTACGTTCCCTACTGGGCACTTGGACTATCTACCTTACCTAGCGGGCACTTGGACTATGTACGTTAACTAGCTGGCACTTGGACTATGTACGTTTCCTAGCGGGTACTTGGACTATCTATGTTAACTAGCGGGCACTTGGACTATGTAGGTTCCCTATGGGGCACTTGGACTAGGTAGGTTCCCCAGCGGGCACTTGGTCTATCTAGGTTAACTAGCGAGCACTTGGACTATCTAGGTTAACTAGTGAGCACTTGGACTATCTAGGATAACTAGTAGGCACTTGGACTATGCAGGTAAACTAGTGGTCACTTGAACTGTCTAGGTTACCTAGCGGGCACTTGGACTATCTAGGTTAACTAGCGGACCCTTGGACGATGTAGGTTAACTAGCGGGCCCTTGGACGATCTAGGTTAACTAGCGGGTATTTGGACTATGTAGGTTAAGTAACGGGCCCTTGGACTATGTAGATTAACTAGCGGCACTTGGACTATCTACGTTAACTAGCGGGCCCTTGGACTATGTAGATTCCCTAGCGGGCACTTGGACTATGTATGTTCCAGAGCGGGCACTTGGACAATGTAGGTTCCCTAGCAGGCACTTGGACTATGTAGGTTCCCTAGCGGGCACTTGGACTATGTAGGTTAACTAGCAGACACTTGGACGATCTAGGTTAACTAGCGGGTACTTGGACTATGTAGGTTAACTAGCAGGCCCTTGGACTATGTAGATTAAATAGCAGCACTTGGACTATCTACATTAACCAGCGGGCCCTTGGACTATGTAGAATCCCTAGCGGGCACATGGACTACGTAGGTTCCCTAGCATGCACTTGGACTATGAATGTTCCCAACAGACACTTGAACTATGTAAGTTAACTAGCGGGCCCTTGGACTACTTATGTTAACTAGCGGACACTTGCACTAGGTTACCTAGCGGACACTTGGACTATCTAGGTTACCTAACGGGCACTTGGACTATGTAAGTTCCCTAGCGGGCACTTGGATTATATAGGTTCCCTATTGGGCACTTGGACTATGTAGGTTAACTAGTGGGTACTTGGACTATCTAGGTTACCTAGCAGGCACTTGGACAATGTAGGTTAACTAGCGGGCACTTGGACTATGTACATTTCCTAGCGGGCACTTGGACTATGTACGTTACCTAGCGGGCACTTGGACTATGTACGTTTCCTAGCGGGTACTTGCACTAGATAGGTTCCCTAGCGGGCACTTGGTTTATCTAGGTTAACTAGCGGGCACTTGGACTATCTAGGTTAACTAGCGAGCACTTGGACTATCTAGGTTAACTAGCGGGCATTTGGACTATTAGGGCCCCTAGCGGACATTTGGAGTGGGCCCTTGGAATATGTAGGTTAACTAGCGGGCACTTGGACGATCTAGGTTAACTAGCGGGCACTTGAACTATCAAAGTGAACAAGTGAGCCCTTGGAATATGTTGGTTAACTAGCGGGCCCTTGGACTATCTGGGTTACCTAGCGGGCACTTGGGCTATATAGGTTACCTAGCGGGCACTTGGACAATGTAGGTTACCTAGTGGGCACTTGGATTATCTAGGTTAACGAACGGTCACTTGGAATATGCAGGTAACCTAGCGGGCACTTGGACTCTCTAGGTTACCTAGCGGACACTTGGACTTCTAGGTTAACGAACGGGCTCTTGGACTATGTAGGTTGCCTAGCGGGCACTTAGACTATCTAGGTTAGGTAACGGGTACTTTGACTATCTAGGTTACATAGCGTGCCCTTGGACTATGTAGGTTCCTTAGCGGGCACTTGGACTATCTAGGTTGCCTAGCGGGCACTTGGACGATATAGGTTAAGTAGCGTGCCCTTGGAATATCTAGGTTTCGTAACGGGCACTTGGTATATAGGTTAACTAGTGGGCACTTGGACTATGTAGGTTAACTAAAGGACACTTGGACTATCTAGGTTAACTAGTGGGCCCTTGGACTATGTAGGTTAACTAGCGGGCACTTGGACGATCTAGGTTAACTAGCGGGCACTTGAACTATCAAAGTGAACAAGTGAGCCCTTGGATTATGTTGGTTAACTAGCGGGCCCTTGGACTATCTGGGTTACCTAGCGGGCAATTGGGCAATATAGGTTACCTAGCGGGCCCTTGGACTATGTAGGTTTCCTAGCAGGCACTTGGAATATCTAGGTTAACGAACGGGCACTTGGAATATGAAGGTAACCTAGCGGGCACTTGGACTGTCTAGGTTACCTAGCGGGTCTTGGACTTCTAGGTTAACGAACGGGCTCTTGGACTATGTAGGTTGCCTTGCGGGCACTTGGACTATCTAAGTTAGGTAACGGGCACTTGGACTATCTAGGTTACCTAACGGGCACTTTGGCTATCGAGGTTACATAGTGTGCACTTGGACTATGTAGGTTAACTAGCGAGTACTTGGACTCTAGTTTACCTAGCGGGCACTTGAACTATCTAGGTTACCTAGCGGGCCCTTGGACTATGTAGGTTTCCTAGCAGGCACTTGGACTATCTAGGTTAACAAACGGGCACTTGGACTATGTAGGTAACCTTGCGGGCACTTGGACAGTCTAGGTTACCTAGCGGGCACTTGGACTATCTAGGTTAACTAACAGGCACTTGGACGATGTAGGTTACCTAGCGGGCACTTGGACTATGTAGGATCCCTATCGGACATTTGGAATACTTAGGTTACCTAGCGGGAACTTGGACTATGTAGGTTAACCAGCGGGCCCTTGGACTGTCTAGGTCAACTAGTGGGCCCTTGTACTATGTAGGTTAACTAGCGAGCACTTGGACTATCTAGGTTAACTAGCGGACCTTGGACTATGTAGGTTTACTAGCGGGCACTTGGACGATCTAGGTTAACTAGCGGGCACTTGGAATATGTAGGTTAACTAGCGGGCACTTGGACGATCTAGGTTAACTAGCGGGCACTTGGAATATGTAGGTTAACTAGCGGACACTTGCACTATGTAGGTTACCTAGCAGGCACTTGGACTATCTAGGTTCCCTAGTGGGCACTTGGACTATGTATGTTCCCTACGGACACTTGAACTATGTAAGTTAACTACCGGGCAATTTGACTATGTAGGTTAACTAGCGGGCCCTTGGACTATCTAGGTTACCTAGCGGGCACGTGGACTATGTAGGTTAACTACAGGACACTTGCACTATCTAGGTTACCGAACGGGCATTTGGAATATGTAGGTAAACTAGCGGGCACTTGGAGAGTCTAGGTTACCTAGCGGGCACTTGGACTTCTAGGTTAACGAAAGGGCACTTGGACTATGTATGTTGCATAGCGGGCAATTGGACTATCTAGAATAGTTAAAGGGCACTTGGACTATCTAGGTTTTTTAGCGGGCATTTGGAAGATCTAGGTAAACTAGAGGGCACTTGGACTATCTAGGTTAACTAGCGTGCACTTGGACTATCTAGGTTTCTTAGCGGGTACTTGGACTATGTAGGTTAACTAGCCGGCCCTTGGACTATGTAGATTAACTAGTGGCACTTGGACTATCAACGATAAGTAGTGGGCCCTTGGACTATCTAGATGAACTACCGGGCACTTGGACTATGTAGGCTAACTAGGGGGCCCTTGGACGATCTAGGTTGCCTAGCGGGTACATGAACTATCTAGGTTAACAAGCGGGCACTTGCAGTATCTAGGTTACCTAGCGGGAACTTGGACTATGTAGGTTAACTAGCGGGCACTTGGACTATGTAGGTTCCTTAGCGGGCACTTGGACTATCTAGGTTGCCTAGCAGGCACTTGGACGATATAGGTTAACTATCGTGCCCTTGGAATATCTAGGTTACGTAACGGGCACTTGGTATATAGGTTAACTAGTGGGCACTTGGACTATGTAGGTTAACTAAAGGACACTTGGGCTATCTAGGTTAACTAGTGGGCCCTTGGACTATGTAGGTTAAGTAGCGGGCACTTGGACAATCTAGGTTAACTAGTGGGCACTTGGACTATGTAGGTTAACTAAAGGACACTTGGACTATCTAGGTTAACTAGTGGGCACTTGGACTATGTTGGTTAACTAGCGGGCCCTTGGACTATCTGGGTTACCTAGCGGGCACTTGGGCTATATAGGTTACCTAGCGGGCACTTGGACTATGTAGGTTACCTAGCGGGCACTTGGACTATCTAGGTTAGGTAACGGGCACTTGGACTATCTAGGTTACCTAACGGGCACTTTGACAATCTAGGTTAACTAGCGGGCACTTGGACTATGTAGGTTAACTAGCGAGTACTTGGACTCTAGGTTACCTAGCAGGCACTTGAACTATCTAGGTTACCTAGCGGGCCCTTGGACTATGTAGGTTTCCTAGCAGGCACTTGGACTATCTAGGTTAACGAACGGGCACGTGGATATGTAGGTAACCTAGCGGGCACTTGGACAGTCTAGGTTACCTAGCGGGCACTTGGAATATCTAGGTTAACTAACAGGCACTTGGACGATGTAGGTTACCTAGCAGGCACTAGGACTATGTAGGATCCCTATGGGACATTTGGACTACTTAGTTTACCTAGCGGGCACTTGAACTATGTAGGTTAACTAGCGGGCACTTGGACTATCTACGTCAACTAGTGGGCCCTTGTACTATGTAGGTTAACTAGCGAGCACTTGGAATACCTATGTTAACTAGCGGACCTTGGACTATGTAGGTTAACTAGCGGGCCCTTGGACTATGTAGTTTTACTAGCGGGCACTTGGACGATCTAGGTTAACTAGAGGTCTTTTGGACTATCTAGGTTAACTAGCGGGCACTTGGATGATCATTGTTAACTAGTGGGCACTTGGACTATCTAGCATAGCTAACGGACACATAGACTAAGTACGTCCCCTAGTGGGCACTTGGACTATCTAGGTTAACTAACGGGCACTAGGACTATCTAGGTTAACTAGCGGGCACCTGGACTATCTAGGTTACCTAGCTGGCAATTGGACTATGAAGGTTCCCTAGCGGGCACTTGGACTATGTAGGTCAACTAGCGGGCACTTGGACTATCTAGGTTAGCTAACTGGCACGTGGACTATGTAGGTTAACTAGCGGACACTTGCACGATCCAGGTTAACTAGCGGGCTCTTGCACTATGTAGGTTAACTAGCGGGCCCATTGACTATGTAGGTTAACTAGCGGGCACTTGGACGATCTAGGTTAACTAGCGGGCACTTGGACGATATACGTTAACTAGCGGGCACTTGGTTTATCTAGGTTAGCTAGCGGGCTCTTGCACTATGTAGGTTAACTAGCGGGCACTTGGACTATGTAGGTTAGCAGGCGGACACTTGGACTATCTAGGTTACGTAGCGGGCACTTGGACTATGTACGTTAACTAGCGGGCACTTGGACTATGTACGTTTCCTAGCGGGTACTTGGACTATCTATGTTAACTAGCCGGCACTTGGACTATGTAGGTTCCCTATGGGGCACGTGGTCTAGGTAGGTTCCCTAGCGGACACTTGGTCTATCTAGGTTAACTAGCGGGCACTTGGACTATCTAGGTTAACTAGTGAGCACTTGGACTATCTAGGATAACTAGCGGGCACTTGGACAATGTAGGTAACCTAGTGGTCACTTGACCTGTCTAGGTTACCTAGCGGGCACTTGGATTATGTAGGTTGACTAGCGGGCACTTGGACTATCTAAGTTAACTAGCAGGACCTTGGACGATGTAGGTTAACTAGCGGGCCCTTGGACGATCTAGGTTAACTAGCGGGTATTTGGACTATGTAGGCTAACTAACGGGCCCTTGGACTATGTAGATTAACTAGCGGCACTTGGACTATCTACGTTAACTAGCGGGCCCTTGGACTATGTAGATTCCCTAGCGGGCACTTGGACTATGTAGATTAACTAGCAGCACTTGGACTATCTACATTAAACAGCGGGCCTTTGGACTATGTAGATTCCCTAGCGGGCACTTGGACTACGTAGGTTCCCTAGCTTGCACTTGGACTATGTAGGTTCCCTAGCGGGCACTTGGACTATGAATGTTCCCTACGGACACTTGAACTATGTAAGTTAACTACCGGGCACTTGGACTATGTATGTTAACTAGCGGGCCCTTGGACTACTTAGGTTAACTAGCGGACACTTGCACTATGTAGGTTACCTAGCGGGCACTTGGACTATCTAGGTTACCTAATGGGCACTTGGACTATGTAGGTTGCCTAGCGGGCACTTGGATTATATAGGTTCCCTATCGGGCACTTGGACTATGTAGGTTAACTAGTGGGCATTTGGACTATGTAGGTTACCTAGCGAGCACTTGTACTATGTAGGTTGCCCATCGGGCACTTGTAGAATGTAGGTTAACTAGGGGACACTAGGACAATATAGGTTACCTAGCGGACCCTTGGACTATCTAGGTTACTTAGGGGGAACCTGGATTATGTAGGTTAACTAGTGGGCACTTGGACTATCTACGTTACCTAGCGGGCACTTGGACTATGTACGTTCCCTAGCGGGCACTTGGACTATCTACGTTACCTAGCAGGCACTTGGACTATGTACGTTCCCTAGCGGGCACTTGGACTATCTACGTTACCTAGCGGGCACTTGGACTATGTACATTACCTAGCGGGCACTTGGAATATGTACGTTTCCTAGCGGGTACTTGGACTAGATAGGTTACCTAGCGGGTACTTGGTCTATCTAGGTTAACTAGCGGGCACTTGGACTATCTAGGTTAACTAGCGAGCACCTGACTATCTAGGTTAACTAGCGGGCATTTGGACTATTAGGGCCCCTAGCGTGCATTTGGACTATATTGGTTACCTAGCGGGCACTTGGACTATGTAGGTTAACGAACGGGCACTTGGAATATGCAGGTAACCTAGCGGGCACTTGGACTGTCTAGGTTCCCTATCGGGCACTAGGACTATGTAGGTTAACTAGCGGGCATTTGGACTATGTAGGTTTACTAGCGGACACATGGACGATATAGGTTAACTAGAGGGCACTTGGACTATCTAGGTTAACTAGCGGGCAGTTGGATGATCATTGTTAACTAGCGGGCACTTGGACTATCTAGGTCAGCCAACGGGCACATGGACTAAGTACGTACCCTAGTGGGCACTTGGACTATGTAGGTCAACTAGCGGGCCCTTGGACTATCTAGGTTAGCTAACTGGCACGTGGACTATGTAGGTTAACTAGCGGACACTTGCATGATCTAGGTTAACTAGCGGGCTCTTGCGCTATGTATGTTAACTAGCGGGCCCATTGACTATGTAGGTTAACTAGAGGGCACTTGGACGATCTAGGTTATCTAGCGGGCACTTGGACGATATAGGTTAACTAGCGGGCACTTGGACGATCTAGGTTACCTAGGGGGAACTTTGACTATGTAGGTTAACTAGTGGGCACTTGGACTATCTAGGTTACCTAGCAGGCACTTGGACTATGTAGGTTAGCTAGCGGGCACTTGGACTATGTACGTTCCCTAGCAGGCACTTGGACTATGTACGTTCCCTAGCAGGCACTTGGACTATGTACGTTAACTAGCGGGCACTTGGACTATGTACATTTCCTAGCGGGTACTTGGATTATCTATGTTAACTAGCGGGCACTTGGACTATGTAGGTTAACTAGCGAGTACTTGGACTCTAGGTTACCTAGCGGGCACTTGAACTATCTAGGTTACCTAGCGGGCCCTTGGACTATGTAGGTTTCCTAGCAGGCACTTGGACTATCTAGGTTAACGAACGGGCACGTGGATATGTAGGTAACCTAGCGGGCACTTGGACAGTCTAGGTTACCTAGCGGGCACTTGGACTATCTAGGTTAACTAACAGGCATTTGGACAATGTACGTTACCTAGCGGGCACTAGGACTATGTAGGATCCCTATGGGACATTTGGACTACTTAGGTTACCTAGCGGGCCCTTGAACTATGTAGGTTAACTAGCGGGCACTTGGACTATCTAAGTCAACTAGTGGGCCCTTGTACTATGTAGGTTAACTAGCGAGCACTTGGACTATCTATGTTAACTAGCGGACCTTGGACTATGTAGGTTAACTAGCGGGCCCTTGGACTATGTAGGTTTACTAGCGGGCACTTGGACGATCTAGGTTAACTAGAGGTCTTTTGGACTATCTAGGTTAACTAGCGGGCACTTGGATGATCATTGTTAACTAGTGGGCACTTGGACTATCTAGCATAGCTAACGGACACATGGACTAAGTACGTCCCCTAGTGGGCACTTGGACTATCTAGGTTAACTAACGGGCACTAGGACTATCTAGGTTAACTAGCGGGTACTTGGACTATCTAGGTTACCTAGCTGGCAATTGGACTATGAAGGTTCCCTAGCGGGCACTTGGACTATGTAGGTCAACTAGCGGGCACTTGGACTATCTAGGTTAGCTAACTGGCACGTGGACTATGTAGGTTAACTAGCGGACACTTGCACGATCCAGGTTAACTAGCGGGCTCTTGCACTATGTAGGTTAACTAGCGGGCCCATTGACTATGTAGGTTAACTAGCGGGCACTTGGACGATCTAGGTTAACTAGCGGGCACTTGGACGATATAGGTTAACTAGCGGGCTCTTGGATTATCTAGGTTAGCTAGGGGGCTCTTGCACTATGTAGGTTAACTAGCGGGCACTTGGACTATGTAGGTTAGCAGGCGGGCACTTGGACTATCTAGGTTACGTAACGGGCACTTGGACTATGTACGTTCCCTAGCAGGCACTTGGACTATCTACCTTACCTAGCGGGCACTTGGACTATGTACGTTAACTAGCGGGCACTTTGATTATGTACGTTTCCTAGCGAGTACTTGGACTATCTATGTTAACTAGCCGGCACTTGGACTATGTAGGTTCCCTATGGGGCACGTGGTCTAGGTAGGTTCCCTAGCGGACACTTGGTCTATCTAGGTTAACTAGCGGGCACTTGGACTATCTAGGTTAACTAGTGAGCACTTGGACTATCTAGGATAACTAGCGGGCACTTGGACAATGTAGGTAACCTAGTGGTCACTTGACCTGTCTAGGTTACCTAGCGGGCACTTGGATTATGTAGGTTGACTAGCGGGCACTTGGACTATCTAAGTTAACTAGCAGGACCTTGGACGATGTAGGTTAACTAGCGGGCCCTTGGACGATCTAGGTTAACTAGCGGGTATTTGGACTATGTAGGCTAACTAACGGGCCCTTGGACTATGTAGATTAACTAGCGGCACTTGGACTATCTACGTTAACTAGCGGGCCCTTGGACTATGTAGATTCCCTAGCGGGCACTTGGACTATGTAGATTAACTAGCAGCACTTGGACTATCTACATTAAACAGCGGGCCTTTGGACTATGTAGATTCCCTAGCGGGCACTTGGACTACGTAGGTTCCCTAGCTTGCACTTGGACTATGTAGGTTCCCTAGCGGGCACTTGGACTATGAATGTTCCCTACGGACACTTGAATTATGTAAGTTAACTACCGGGCACTTGGACTATGTATGTTAACTAGCGGGCCCTTGGACTACTTAGGTTAACTAGCGGACACTTGCACTATGTAGGTTACCTAGAGGGCACTTGGACTATCTAGGTTACCTAATGGGCACTTGGACTATGTAGGTTGCCTATCGGGCACTTGGATTATATAGGTTCCCTATCGGGCACTTGGACTATGTAGGTTAACTAGTGGGCATTTGGACTATGTAGGTTACCTAGCGAGCACTTGTACTATGTAGGTTGCCCATCGGGCACTTGGAGAATGTAGGTTAACTAGGGGACACTAGGACAATGCAGGTTACCTAGCGTACCCTTGGACTATCTAGGTTACTTAGGGGGAACCTGGATTATGTAGGTTAACTAGTGGGCACTTGGACTATCTACGTTACCTAGCGGGCACTTGGACTATGTACGTTACCTAGCGGGCACTTGGACTATCTACGTTACCTAGCAGGCACTTGGACTATGTACGTTCCCTAGCGGGCACTTGGAATATCTACGTTACCTAGCGGGCACTTGGACTATTTACATTACCTAGCGGGCACTTGGAATATATACGTTTCCTAGCGGGTACTTGGACTAGATAGGTTACCTAGCGGGTACTTGGTCTATCTAGGTTAACTAGCGGGCACTTGGACTATCTAGGTTAACTAGCGAGCACCTGACTATCTAGGTTAACTAGCGGGCATTTGGACTATTAGGGCCCCTAGCGGGCATTTGGACTATATTGGTTACCTAGCGGGCACTTGGACTATGTAGGTTAACGAACGGGCACTTGGAATATGCAGGTAACCTAGCGGGCACTTGGACTGTCTAGGTTCCCTATCGGGCACTAGGACTATGTAGGTTAACTAGCGGGCATTTGGACTATGTAGGTTTACTAGCGGACACATGGACGATATAGGTTAACTAGAGGGCACTTGGACTATCTAGGTTAACTAGCGGGCACTTGGATGATCATTGTTAACTAGCGGGCACTTGGACTATCTTGGTTAGCTAACGGGCACATGGACTAAGTACGTACCCTAGTGGGCACTTGGACTATGTACGTCAACTAGCGGGCCCTTGGACTATCTAGGTTAGCTAACTGGCACGTGGACTATGTAGGTTAACTAGCGGACACTTGCATGATCTAGGTTAACTAGCGGGCTCTTGCGCTATGTAGGTTAACTAGCGGGCCCATTGACTATGTAGGTTAACTAGAGGGCACTTGGACGATCTAGGTTATCTAGCGGGCACTTGGACGATATAGGTTAACTAGCGGGCACTTGGACGATCTAGGTTACCTAGGGGGAACTTTGACTATGTAGGTTAACTAGTGGGCACTTGGACTATCTAGGTTACCTAGCAGGCACTTGGACTATGTAGGTTAGCTAGCGGGCACTTGGACTATCTAGGTTACGTAGCGGGCACTTGGACTATGTACGTTCCCTAGCAGGCACTTGGACTATGTACGTTAACTAGCGGGCACTTGGACTATGTACATTTCCTAGCGGGTACTTGGATTATCTATGTTAACTAGCGGGCACTTGGACTATGTAGGTTCCCTATGGGGCACGTGAACTAGGTAGATTCCCTAGCGGGTACTTGGTCTATCTAGTTTAACTAGCGGGCACTTGGACTATCTAGGTTAACTAGTGAGCACTTGGACTATCTAGGATAACTAGCGGGCACTGGGACTATGTAGGTTAACTACCGGGCACTTGGACTATCTAGGTTAACTAGCGGGTATTTGGACTATGTAGGTTAAGTAACGGGCCCTTGGACTATGTAGATTAACTAGCGGCACTTGGACTATCTATGTTAACTAGCGGGCCCTTGGACTATGTAGATTCCCAAGCGGGCACTTGGACTATGTAGATTAACTAGCAGCACTTGGACTATCTACATTAAACAGCGGGCCCTTGGACTATGTTGATTCCCTAGTGGGCACTTGGACTACGTAGGTTCCCTAGCTTGCACTTGGACTATGTACTTTCCTTAGCGGGCATTTGGATTATTTAGGTTACCTAGCGGGCCCTTGACTATGTAGGTTACCAGCGGGCACTTGGTCTATCTAGGTTAACGAACGTGCACTTGGACTATGTAGGTAACCTAGCCGGCACATGGACTGTCTAGGTTACCTAGCGGGCACTTGGACTATCTAGGTTAATGAACGGGCACTTGGACTATGTAGGTTAACTATCGAGTACTTGGACTCTAGGTTACCTAGCGGGCCCTTGGACTATGTAGGTTTCCTAGCAGGCACTTGGACTATCTAGGTTAACGAACGGGCACGTGGATATGTAGGTAACCTAGCGGGCACTTGGACAGTCTAGGTTACCTAGCGGGCACTTGGACTATCTAGGTTAACTAACAGGCACTTGGACGATGTAGGTTACCTAGCGGGCACTAGGACTATGTAGGATCCCTATGGGACATTTAGACTACTTAGGTTACCTAGCGGGCACTTGAACTATGTAGGTTAACTAGCGGGCACTTGGACTATCTACGTCAACTAGTGGGCCCTTGTACTATGTAGGTTAACTAGCGAGCACTTGGACTATCTATGTTAACTAGCGGACCTTGGACTATGTAGGTTAACTAGCGGGCCCTTGGACTATGTAGGTTTACTAGCGGGCACTTGGACGATCTAGGTTAACTAGAGGTCTTTTGGACTATCTAGGTTAACTAGCGGGCACTTGGATGATCATTGTTAACTAGTGGGCACTTGGACTATCTAGCATAGCTAACGGACACATGGACTAAGTACGTCCCCTAGTGGGCACTTGGACTATCTAGGTTAACTAACGGGCACTAGGACTATCTATGTTAACTAGCGGGCACTTGGACTATCTAGGTTACCTAGCTGGCAATTGGACTATAAAGGTTCCCTAGCGGGCACTTGGACTATGTAGGTCAACTAGCGGGCACTTGGACTATCTAGGTTAGCTAACTGGCACGTGGACTATGTAGGTTAACTAGCGGACACTTGCACGATCCAGGTTAACTAGCGGGCTCTTGCACTATGTAGGTTAACTAGCGGGCCCATTGACTATGTAGGTTAACTAGCGGGCACTTGGACGATCTAGGTTAACTAGCGGGCACTTGGACGATATAGGTTAACTAGCGGGCTCTTGGATTATCTAGGTTAGCTAGGGGGCTCTTGCACTATGTAGGTTAACTAGCGGGCACTTGGACTATGTAGGTTAGCAGGCGGGCACTTGGACTATCTAGGTTACGTAGCGGGCACTTGGACTATGTACGTTCCCTAGCAGGCACTTGGACTATCTACCTTACGTAGCGGGCACTTGGACTATGTACGTTAACTAGCGGGCACTTGGACTATGTACGTTTCCTAGCGGGTACTTGGACTATCTATGTTAACTAGCCGGCACTTGGACTATGTAGGTTCCCTATGGGGCACGTGGTCTAGGTAGGTTCCCTAGCGGACACTTGGTCTATCTAGGTTAACTAGCGGGCACTTGGACTATCTAGGTTAACTAGTGAGCACTTGGACTATCTAGGATAACTAGCGGGCACTTGGACAATGTAGGTAACCTAGTGGTCACTTGACCTGTCTAGGTTACCTAGCGGGCACTTGGATTATGTAGGTTGACTAGCGGGCACTTGGACTATCTAAGTTAACTAGCAGGACCTTGGACGATGTAGGTTAACTAGCGGGCCCTTGGACGATCTAGGTTAACTAGCGGGTATTTGGACTATGTAGGCTAACTAACGGGCCCTTGGACTATGTAGATTAACTAGCGGCACTTGGACTATCTACGTTAACTAGCGGGCCCTTGGACTATGTAGATTCCCTAGCGGGCACTTGGACTATGTAGATTAACTAGCAGCACTTGGACTATCTACATTAAACAGCGGGCCTTTGGACTATGTAGATTCCCTAGCGGGCACTTGGACTACGTAGGTTCCCTAGCTTGCACTTGGACTATGTAGGTTCCCTAGCGGGCACTTGGACTATGAATGTTCCCTACGGACACTTGAACTATGTAAGTTAACTACCGGGCACTTGGACTATGTATGTTAACTAGCGGGCCCTTGGACTACTTAGGTTAACTAGCGGACACTTGCACTATGTAGGTTACCTAGCGGGCACTTGGACTATCTAGGTTACCTAATGGGCACTTGGACTATGTAGGTTGCCTAGCGGGCACTTGGATTATATAGGTTCCCTATCGGGCACTTGGACTATGTAGGTTAACTAGTGGGCATTTGGACTATGTAGGTTACCTAGCGAGCACTTGTACTATGTAGGTTGCCCATCGGGCACTTGGAGAATGTAGGTTAACTAGGGGACACTAGGACAATATAGGTTACCTAGCGGACCCTTGGACTATCTAGGTTACTTAGGGGGAACCTGGATTATGTAGGTTAACTAGTGGGCACTTGGACTATCTACGTTACCTAGCGGGCACTTGGACTATGTACGTTCCCTAGCGGGCACTTGGACTATCTACGTTACCTAGCAGGCACTTGGACTATGTACGTTCCCTAGCGGGCACTTGGACTATCTACGTTACCTAGCGGGCACTTGGACTATGTACATTACCTAGCGGGCACTTGGAATATGTACGTTTCCTAGCGGGTACTTGGACTAGATAGGTTACCTAGCGGGTACTTGGTCTATCTAGGTTAACTAGCGTGCACTTGGACTATCTAGGTTAACTAGCGAGCACCTGACTATCTAGGTTAACTAGCGGGCATTTGGACTATTAGGGCCCCTAGCGGGCATTTGGACTATATTGGTTACGTAGCGGGCACTTGGACTATGTAGGTTAACGAACGGGCACTTGGAATATGCAGGTAACCTAGCGGGCACTTGGACTGTCTAGGTTCCCTATCGGGCACTAGGACTATGTAGGTTAACTAGCGGGCATTTGGACTATGTAGGTTTACTAGCAGACACTTGGACGATATAGGTTAACTAGAGGGCACTTGGACTATCTAGGTTAACTAGCGGGCACTTGGATGATCATTGTTAACTAGCGGGCACTTGGACTATCTTGGTTAGCTAACGGGCACATGGACTAAGTACGTACCCTAGTGGGCACTTGGACTATGTACGTCAACTAGCGGGCCCTTGGACTATCTAGGTTAGCTAACTGGCACGTGGACTATGTAGGTTAACTAGCGGACACTTGCATGATCTAGGTTAACTAGCGGGCTCTTGCGCTATGTAGGTTAACTAGCGGGCCCATTGACTATGTAGGTTAACTAGAGGGCACTTGGACGATCTAGGTTATCTAGCGGGCACTTGGACGATATAGGTTAACTAGCGGGCACTTGGACGATCTAGGTTACCTAGGGGGAACTTTGACTATGTAGGTTAACTAGTGGGCACTTGGACTATCTAGGTTACCTAGCAGGCACTTGGACTATGTACGTTAGCTATCGGGCACTTGGACTATCTAGGTTACGTAGCGGGCACTTGGACTATGTACGTTCCCTAGCAGGCACTTGGACTATGTACGTTAACTAGCGGGCACTTGGACTATGTACATTTCCTAGCGGGTACTTGGATTATCTATGTTAACTAGCGGGCACTTGGACTATGTAGGTTCCCTATGGGGCACGTGGACTAGGTAGGTTCCCTAGCGGGTACTTGGTCTATCTAGGTTAACTAGCGGGCACTTGGACTATCTAGGTCAACTAGTGAGCACTTGGACTATCTAGGATAACTAGCGGGCACTGGGACTATGTAGGTTAACTACCAGGCACTTGGACTATCTAGGTTAACTAGCGGGTATTTGGACTATGTAGGTTAAGTAACGGGCCCTTGGACTATGTAGATTAACTAGCGGCACTTGGACTATCTACGTTAACTAGCGGGCCCTTGGACTATGTAGATTCCCAAGCGGGCACTTGGACTATGTAGATTAACTAGCAGCACTTGGACTATCTACATTAAACAGCGGGCCCTTGGACTATGTAGATTCCCTAGTGGGCACTTGGACTACGTAGGTTCCGTAGCTTGCACTTGGACTATGTACTTTCCCTAGCGGGTATTTGGATTATTTAGGTTACCTAGCGGGCCCTTGTCTATGTAGGTTACCAGCG
Source organism: Tenrec ecaudatus (assembly GCF_050624435.1). NCBI lineage: Eukaryota > Metazoa > Chordata > Mammalia > Afrosoricida > Tenrecidae > Tenrec > Tenrec ecaudatus. Next base: position 131,827 of record NW_027457960.1, read on the forward strand.
GGCACTTGGTCTATCTAGGTTAACGAACGTGCACTTGGACTATGTAGGTAACCTAGCCGGCACTTGGACTGTCTAGGTTACCTAGCGGGCACTTGGACTATCTAGGTTAATGAACGGGCACTTGGACTATGTAGGTTAACTAGCGGACACTTCGAATATCTAGGTTAGCTAACGGGCAATTGGAGTATCTAGGTTACCTAGCGGGCACTTGGACTATGTAGGTTCCCTAGCGGGCACTTGGACTATTTAGGTTACCTAGCAGGCACTTTGACTATCTAGGTTAACTAACGGGCACTTGGACTATGAAGGTTGCCTAGCGAGCACTTGGAGTATGTAGGTTCCCTAGCGGGCACTTGGACTATGTAGGTTCCCAGCGAGCACTTGGACTATTTAGGTTACCTGGCAGGCACTTTGACAATCTAGGTTAACTAACGGGCACTTGAACTATGAAGGTTGCCTAGCGAGCACTTGGAATATGTAGGTTCCCTAGCGGGCACTTGGACTATGTAGGTTCCCTATCGGGTTCTTGGACTGTTTAGGTTAACTAGTGGGCAATTGGACTGTCTAGGTTACCTAGTGGGCACTTCGACTATGTACGTTCCCTAGCGGACACTTGGGCTATCTACGTTACCTAGCGGGCACTTGGACTATGTAGGTTAACGAAAGGGCACTTGGACTATGTAGTTTACCTAGCAGGCACTTGGACTATGTACCTTCCCTAGCGGGTACTTGGACTATCTATGTTAACTAGCGGGCACTTGGACTATGTAGGTTCCCTAGCGGTCACGTGGACTATGTAGACTTCATAGAAGGCACTTGGACTATGTAGGTTAACAGGCGGGCACTTGGACTATCCAGGTTACCAAGCGAGCACTTCGACTAGGTAGGTTACCCAATGGGCACTTGGACTATCTAGGTTAACAAACGGACACTTGGACTACGTAGGTTAGCAATCAGGCATTTTAACTATCTAGGTTACCTAGCAGGCACTTGGACTATGTAGGTTACCTAGCGGACACTTGGACGATTTAGGTTAACTATCGGGCACTTGGACTATCTAGGTTAACTAGCGGGCCCTTGGACTATCTAGGTTAACTAGCGGGCCCTTGGACTATCTAGGTTAACTAGCGGGCACTTGAACTATGTAGTTTCCCTAGCGGGCATTTGGATTATTTAGGTTACCTAGTGGGCACTTGGACTATGTAGGTTACCTAGCGGGCACTTGGACTATGTAGGTTAACTACAAGGCACTTGGACTATCAAGGTTACCTAGCGGGCCCTTGACTATGTAGGTTACCAGCGGGCACTTGGACTATCTAGGTTAACGAACGTGCACTTGGACTATGTAGGTAAGCTAGCCGGCACTTGGACTGTCTAGGTTACCTAGCGGGCACTTGGACTATCTAGGTTAATGAACGGGCACTTGGACTATGTAGGTTAACTAGCGGACACTTCGAATATCTAGGTTAGCTAACGGGCAATTGGACTATCTAGGTTACCTAGCGGGCACTTGGACTATGTAGGTTCCCTAGCGAGCACTTGGACTATTTAGGTTACCTGGCAGGCACTTTGATTATCTAGGTTAACTAACGGGCACTTGGACTATGAAGGTTGCCTAGCGAGCACTTGGAGTATGTAGGTTCCCTAGCGGGCACTTGGACTATGTAGGTTCCCTATCGGGTTCTTGGACTGTCTAGGTTAACTAGTGGGCAATTGGACTGTCTAGGTTACCTAGTGGGCACTTGGACTATGTACGTTCCCTAGCGGGCACTTGGGCTATCTACGTTACCTAGCGGGCACTTGGACTATGTAGGTTAACGAACGGGCACTTGGACTATGTAGTTTACCTAGCAGGCACTTGGACTATGTAGGTTAACTAGCGGGCACTTGCACTCTCTAGGTTAGCTAGCGGGTACTTGGACTATGTACCTTCCCTAGCGGGCACTTGGACTATCTATGTTAACTAGCGGGCACTTGGACTATGTAGGTTCCCTAGCGGTCACGTGGACTATGTAGACTTCATAGAAGGCACTTGGACTATGTAGGTTAACAGGCGGGCACTTGGACTATCCAGGTTACCAAGCGGGCACTTGGACTATGTAGGTTACCCAATGGGCACTTGGACTATCTAGGTTAACAAACGGACACTTGGACTATGTAGGTTAGCTATCAGGCACTTTGACTATATAGGTTACCTAGCAGGCACTTGGACTATGTAGGTTACCTAGCGGACACTTGGACGATTTAGGTTAACTATCGGACACTTGGACTATCTAGGTTAACTAGCGGGCACTTGGACGATCTAGGTTAACTAGCGGGCCCTTGGACTATCTAGGTTAACTAGCGGGCACTTGAACTATGTACTTTCCCTAGCGGGCATTTGGATTATTTAGGTTACCTAGCGGGCCCTTGACTATGTAGGTTACCAGCGGGCACTTGGACTATCTAGGTTAACGAACGTGCACTTGGACTATGTAGGTAACGTAGCTGGCATTTGGACTGTCTAGGTTACCTAGCGGGCACTTGGACTATCTAGGTTAATGAACGGGCACTTGGACTATGTAGGTTAACTAGCTGACACTTCGAATATCTAGGTTAGCTAACGGGCAATTGGAGTATCTAGGTTACCTAGCGGGCACTTGGACTATGTAGGTTCCCTAGCGGGCACTTGGACTATTTAGGTTACCTAGCAGGCACTTTGACTATCTAGGTTAACTAACGGGCACTTGGACTATGAAGGTTGTCTAGCGAGCACTTGGAGTATGTAGGTTCCCTAGCGGGCACTTGGACTATGTAGGTTCCCTATCGGGTACTTGGACTGTCTAGGTTAACTAGTGGGCAATTGGACTGTCTAGGTTACCTATTGGGCACTTGGACTATGTACGTTCCCTAGCCGGCACTTGGGCTATCTACGTTACCTAGCGGGCACTTGGACTATGTACCTTCCCTAGCGGGCACTTGGACTATCTATGTTAACTAGCGGGCACTTGGACTATGTAGGTTCCCTAGCGGTCACGTGGACTATGTAGACTTCATAGAAGGCACTTGGACTATGTAGGTTAACAGGCGGGCACTTGGACTATCCAGGTTACCAAGCGGGCACTTGGACTATGTAGGTTACCCAATGGGCACTTGGACTATCTAGGTTAACGAACGGACACTTGGACTATGTAGGTTAGCTATCAGGCACTTGGACTATCTAGGTTACCTAGCAGGCACTTGGACTATGTAGGTTACCTAGCGGACACTTGGACGATTTAGGTTAACTATCGGGCACTTGGACTATCTAGGTTAACTAGCGGGCCCTTGGACTATCTAGGTTAACTAGCGGGCACTTGAACTATGTAGTTTCCCTAGCGGGCATTTGGATTATATAGGTTACCTAGTGGGCACTTGGACTATGTAGGTTACCTAGCGGGCACTTGGACTATGTAGGTTAACTACAAGGCACTTGGACTATCAAGGTTACCTAGCAGGCCCTTGGACTATGTAGGTTACCTGCGGGCACTTGGACTATCTAGGTTAACGAACGTGCACTTGGACTATGTAGGTAACCTAGCCGGCACTTGGACTGTCTAGGTTACCTAGCAGGCACTTGGACTATCTAGGTTAATGAACGGGCACTAGGACTATGTAGGTTAACAAATGGGCACTTGGACTATGTAGTTTACCTAGCAGGCACTTGGACTATGTAGGTTAAGTAGCGGGCACTTGCACTCTCTAGGTTACCTAGCGGCACTTGGACTATGTACCTTCCCTAGCGGGCACTTGGACTATCTATGTTAACTAGAGGGCACTTGGACTATGTAGGTTACCTAGCGTGCACTTGGACTATGTAGGTTAACTAGAGGACATTTGGACGATCTAGGTTAACTAGCGGGCACTTGGATGGTCTAGGTTAACTAACGGGCACTTGGACTATCAAAGTTAACAGCGAGCCCTTGGACTATCTAGGTTAACTAGAGGGCCCTTGGACTATCTAGGTTACCTAGATAGCAATTGGAATATATAGGTTTCCTAGCGGACACTTGGACTATCTAGGTTAACGAACGGGCACTTGGACTATGCAAGTAACCTAGCGGGCACTTGGACTGTCTAGGTTACATAGCGGGCACTTGGACTTCTAGGTTAACGAACGGGCACTTGGAATATGTATGTTGCCTAGCGGGCACTTGGACAATCTAGGTTAGGTAACGGGCACTTGGCCTATCTAGGTTACCTAGCGGGAACTTGGACAATGTAGGTTACCTAGCAGGCACTTGGACTATCTAGGTTAACTAGCGGGCACTTGGACTATCTAGGTTACCTAGCGGACCCTTGGACTATGTAGGTTACCTAGCGGGCACTTGGACTATCTAGGTTAACGAACGGGCACTTGGAATATGTAGGTAACCTAACGGGCACTTGGACTCTCTAGGTTATCCAGCGGGCACTTTGACTATCTAGGTTAACTAGCAGACCTTGGACTATGTAGGTTAACTAGCGGGCTCTTGGACTATCTATGTTAACTAGCGGGCACTTGGACTATGTAGGTTCCCTAGCGGTCACGTGGACTATGTAGACTTCATAGAAGGCACTTGGACTATGTAGGTTAACAGGCGGGCACTTGGACTATCCAGGTTACCAAGCGGGCACTTGGACTATGTAGGTTACCCAATGGGCACTTGGACTATCTAGGTTAACAAACGGACACTTGGACTATGTAGGTTAGCTATCAGGCACTTTGACTATATAGGTTACCTAGCAGGCACTTGGACTATGTAGGTTACCTAGCGGACACTTGGACGATTTAGGTTAACTATCGGACACTTGGACTATCTAGGTTAACTAGCGGGCACTTGGACGATCTAGGTTAACTAGCGGGCCCTTGGACTATCTAGGTTAACTAGCGGGCACTTGAACTATGTACTTTCCCTAGCGGGCATTTGGATTATTTAGGTTACCTAGCGGGCCCTTGACTATGTAGGTTACCAGCGGGCACTTGGACTATCTAGGTTAACGAACGTGCACTTGGACTATGTAGGTAACGTAGCTGGCATTTGGACTGTCTAGGTTACCTAGCGGGCACTTGGACTATCTAGGTTAATGAACGGGCACTTGGACTATGTAGGTTAACTAGCTGACACTTCGAATATCTAGGTTAGCTAACGGGCAATTGGAGTATCTAGGTTACCTAGCGGGCACTTGGACTATGTAGGTTCCCTAGCGGGCACTTGGACTATTTAGGTTACCTAGCAGGCACTTTGACTATCTAGGTTAACTAACGGGCACTTGGACTATGAAGGTTGTCTAGCGAGCACTTGGAGTATGTAGGTTCCCTAGCGGGCACTTGGACTATGTAGGTTCCCTATCGGGTACTTGGACTGTCTAGGTTAACTAGTGGGCAATTGGACTGTCTAGGTTACCTATTGGGCACTTGGACTATGTACGTTCCCTAGCCGGCACTTGGGCTATCTACGTTACCTAGCGGGCACTTGGACTATGTACCTTCCCTAGCGGGCACTTGGACTATCTATGTTAACTAGTGGGCACTTGGACTATGTAGGTTCCCTAGCGGTCACGTGGACTATGTAGACTTCATAGAAGGCACTTGGACTATGTAGGTTAACAGGCGGGCACTTGGACTATCCAGGTTACCAAGCGGGCACTTGGACTATGTAGGTTACCCAATGGGCACTTGGACTATCTAGGTTAACGAACGGACACTTGGACTATGTAGGTTAGCTATCAGGCACTTGGACTATCTAGGTTACCTAGCAGGCACTTGGACTATGTAGGTTACCTAGCGGACACTTGGACGATTTAGGTTAACTATCGGGCACTTGGACTATCTAGGTTAACTAGCGGGCCCTTGGACTATCTAGGTTAACTAGCGGGCACTTGAACTATGTAGTTTCCCTAGCGGGCATTTGGATTATATAGGTTACCTAGTGGGCACTTGGACTATGTAGGTTACCTAGCGGGCACTTGGACTATGTAGGTTAACTACAAGGCACTTGGACTATCAAGGTTACCTAGCAGGCCCTTGGACTATGTAGGTTACCTGCGGGCACTTGGACTATCTAGGTTAACGAACGTGCACTTGGACTATGTAGGTAACCTAGCCGGCACTTGGACTGTCTAGGTTACCTAGCAGGCACTTGGACTATCTAGGTTAATGAACGGGCACTAGGACTATGTAGGTTAACAAACGGGCACTTGGACTATGTAGTTTACCTAGCAGGCACTTGGACTATGTAGGTTAAGTAGCGGGCACTTGCACTCTCTAGGTTACCTAGCGGCACTTGGACTATGTACCTTCCCTAGCGGGCACTTGGACTATCTATGTTAACTAGAGGGCACTTGGACTATGTAGGTTACCTAGCGTGCACTTGGACTATGTAGGTTAACTAGAGGACATTTGGACGATCTAGGTTAACTAGCGGGCACTTGGATGGTCTAGGTTAACTAACGGGCACTTGGACTATCAAAGTTAACAGCGAGCCCTTGGACTATCTAGGTTAACTAGAGGGCCCTTGGACTATCTAGGTTACCTAGATAGCAATTGGAATATATAGGTTTCCTAGCGGACACTTGGACTATCTAGGTTAACGAACGGGCACTTGGACTATGCAAGTAACCTAGCGGGCACTTGGACTGTCTAGGTTACATAGCGGGCACTTGGACTTCTAGGTTAACGAACGGGCACTTGGAATATGTATGTTGCCTAGCGGGCACTTGGACAATCTAGGTTAGGTAACGGGCACTTGGCCTATCTAGGTTACCTAGCGGGAACTTGGACAATGTAGGTTACCTAGCAGGCACTTGGACTATCTAGGTTAACTAGCGGGCACTTGGACTATCTAGGTTACCTAGCGGACCCTTGGACTATGTAGGTTACCTAGCGGGCACTTGGACTATCTAGGTTAACGAACGGGCACTTGGAATATGTAGGTAACCTAACGGGCACTTGGACTCTCTAGGTTATCCAGCGGGCACTTTGACTATCTAGGTTAACTAGCAGACCTTGGACTATGTAGGTTAACTAGCGGGCTCTTGGACTATCTATGTTAACTAGCGGGCACTTGGACTATGTAGGTTCCCTAGCGGTCACGTGGACTATGTAGACTTCATAGAAGGCACTTGGACTATGTAGGTTAACAGGCGGGCACTTGGACTATCCAGGTTACCAAGCGGGCACTTGGACTATGTAGGTTACCCAATGGGCACTTGGACTATCTAGGTTAACAAACGGACACTTGGACTATGTAGGTTAGCTATCAGGCACTTTGACTATATAGGTTACCTAGCAGGCACTTGGACTATGTAGGTTACCTAGCGGACACTTGGACGATTTAGGTTAACTATCGGACACTTGGATTATCTAGGTTAACTAGCGGGCACTTGGACGATCTAGGTTAACTAGCGGGCCCTTGGACTATCTAGGTTAACTAGCGGGCACTTGAACTATGTACTTTCCCTAGCGGGCATTTGGATTATTTAGGTTACCTAGCGGGCCCTTGACTATGTAGGTTACCAGCGGGCACTTGGACTATCTAGGTTAACGAACGTGCACTTGGACTATGTAGGTAACGTAGCTGGCATTTGGACTGTCTAGGTTACCTAGCGGGCACTTGGACTATCTAGGTTAATGAACGGGCACTTGGACTATGTAGGTTAACTAGCTGACACTTCGAATATCTAGGTTAGCTAACGGGCAATTGGAGTATCTAGGTTACCTAGCGGGCACTTGGACTATGTAGGTTCCCTAGCGGGCACTTGGACTATTTAGGTTACCTAGCAGGCACTTTGACTATCTAGGTTAACTAACGGGCACTTGGACTATGAAGGTTGTCTAGCGAGCACTTGGAGTATGTAGGTTCCCTAGCGGGCACTTGGACTATGTAGGTTCCCTATCGGGTACTTGGACTGTCTAGGTTAACTAGTGGGCAATTGGACTGTCTAGGTTACCTATTGGGCACTTGGACTATGTACGTTCCCTAGCCGGCACTTGGGCTATCTACGTTACCTAGTGGGCACTTGGACTATGTACCTTCCCTAGCGGGCACTTGGACTATCTATGTTAACTAGTGGGCACTTGGACTATGTAGGTTCCCTAGCGGTCACGTGGACTATGTAGACTTCATAGAAGGCACTTGGACTATGTAGGTTAACAGGCGGGCACTTGGACTATCCAGGTTACCAAGCGGGCACTTGGACTATGTAGGTTACCCAATGGGCACTTGGACTATCTAGGTTAACGAACGGACACTTGGACTATGTAGGTTAGCTATCAGGCACTTGGACTATCTAGGTTACCTAGCAGGCACTTGGACTATGTAGGTTACCTAGCGGACACTTGGACGATTTAGGTTAACTATCGGGCACTTGGACTATCTAGGTTAACTAGCGGGCCCTTGGACTATCTAGGTTAACTAGCGGGCACTTGAACTATGTAGTTTCCCTAGCGGGCATTTGGATTATATAGGTTACCTAGTGGGCACTTGGACTATGTAGGTTACCTAGCGGGCACTTGGACTATGTAGGTTAACTACAAGGCACTTGGACTATCAAGGTTACCTAGCAGGCCCTTGGACTATGTAGGTTACCTGCGGGCACTTGGACTATCTAGGTTAACGAACGTGCACTTGGACTATGTAGGTAACCTAGCCGGCACTTGGACTGTCTAGGTTACCTAGCAGGCACTTGGACTATCTAGGTTAATGAACGGGCACTAGGACTATGTAGGTTAACAAACGGGCACTTGGACTATGTAGTTTACCTAGCAGGCACTTGGACTATGTAGGTTAACTAGCGGGCACTTGCACTCTCTAGGTTACCTAGCGGCACTTGGACTATGTACCTTCCCTAGCGGGCACTTGGACTATCTATGTTAACTAGAGGGCACTTGGACTATGTAGGTTACCTAGCGTGCACTTGGACTATGTAGGTTAACTAGAGGACATTTGGACGATCTAGGTTAACTAGCGGGCACTTGGATGGTCTAGGTTAACTAACGGGCACTTGGACTATCAAAGTTAACAGCGAGCCCTTGGACTATCTAGGTTAACTAGAGGGCCCTTGGACTATCTAGGTTACCTAGATAGCAATTGGAATATATAGGTTTCCTAGCGGACACTTGGACTATCTAGGTTAACGAACGGGCACTTGGACTATGCAAGTAACCTAGCGGGCACTTGGACTGTCTAGGTTACATAGCGGGCACTTGGACTTCTAGGTTAACGAACGGGCACTTGGAATATGTATGTTGCCTAGCGGGCACTTGGACAATCTAGGTTAGGTAACGGGCACTTGGCCTATCTAGGTTACCTAGCGGGAACTTGGACAATGTAGGTTACCTAGCAGGCACTTGGACTATCTAGGTTAACTAGCGGGCACTTGGACTATCTAGGTTACCTAGCGGACCCTTGGACTATGTAGGTTACCTAGCGGGCACTTGGACTATCTAGGTTAACGAACGGGCACTTGGAATATGTAGGTAACCTAACGGGCACTTGGACTCTCTAGGTTATCCAGCGGGCACTTTGACTATCTAGGTTAACTAGCAGACCTTGGACTATGTAGGTTAACTAGCGGGCTCTTGGACTATCTAGGTTTCCTAGCAGGCACTTGGACTATGTACATACCCTAGCGCGCATTGGACTATCTAGGTTACCTAGCGGGCACTTGGACTATGTACGTCCCCTAGTGGGCACTTGGACTATCTAGGTGAACTAACGAGCACGAGGACAATCTAGGTTAACTAGCGGGCACTTGGACTATCTAGGTTACCTAGCAGGCACTTGGATTATGAAGGATCCCTAGCGGGCACTTGGACTATCTAGGTTAACTAGCGGGCACTTAGATTATGTAGGTTAACTAGCGGACACTTGCACGATCTAGGTTAACTTGCGGGCCCTTGCACTATGTAGGTTAACTAGCGGGCCCATGGATTATGTAGGTTTATTAGCAGGCACTTGGACTATCTAGGTTAACTAGTGGGCCCTTGGACTATGTAGTTTCCCTAGCGGGCATTTGGACTATTAAGGTTACCAAGCGGGAACTTGGACTATGTAGGTTCCCTAGCGGGCACTTGGATTATGTAGGTTCCCTATCAGGCACTTGGACTATGTATGTTACCTAGCAGGCACTTTGACTATTTAGGTTAAATAACGGGCACTTGGACTATGTAGGTTGCCTAGCAGGCACTTGGACTATGTAGGTTCCCTAGCGGGCACTTGGACTATGTAGGTTCCCTATCGGGCACTTGGACTATGTAGGTTAACTAGCGGGTACTTGGACTGTCTAGGTTACCTAGCGGGCACTTGGATTATCTAGGTTAGCTAACAGGCACTTGGACTATCTAGGATCCCTAGCGGGCACTTGTACTATCTAGGTTACCTAGCTGGCACTTGGACTATGTAGGTCAACTAGCGGGCCCTTATACTACCTAGGTTAGCTAACGGGCACTTAGATTATGTAGTTTAACTAGGGGGCACTTGGAATTTGTAGGTTAACTAGCGGACACTTGCACTATGTAGGTTAACTAGCGGGCCCATGGACTATGTAGGTTTACTAGCGGGCCTTTGGACTATCTAGGTGCCCTCAAGGGCACTTGGGGTATCTTGGTTACCGAACGGGCACTTGAACTATCTAGGTTATCTAGTGGGCACTTGGACTATGTAGGCTAACTAGGGGGCCCTTGAACGATCGAGGTTACCTAGCGGGTACTAGAACTATCTAGGTTAACTAGCGGGCACTTGGAATAAGTACGTTCCCTAGCGGGAACTTGGATTATGTACGTTCCCTAGCGGGCACTTGGCCTATCTATGTTAACTGGCGGGCACTTGGAATACTTAGGTTAACTAGCGGACACTTGCACTATGTCGGTTACCTAGCAGGCACTTGGACTATCTAGGTTAACTAGCGGGCACTTGGACTATCTAGGTTAACTATCGTGCGCTTGGACTATGTAGGTTCCTTAGCGGGCACTTGGACAATCTAGGTTGCCTAGCGGGCACTTGTACTATGTAGGTTAACTAGCGTGCCCTTGGACTATCTAGGTTACGTAGCGGGCACTTGGTATATAGGTTAACTAGCGGGCATTTGGACTATGTAGGTTAACTAGCGGACACTTACACGATCTAGGTTAACTAGTGGGCCCTTGTACTATATAGGTTAACTAGCGGGCCATGGATTATGTAGGTTTACTAGCAGGCACTTGGACTATCTAGGCAAACTAGCGGGCACTTGGACTATGTAGCTTCCCTAGCGGGCATTTGGACTATCTAGGTTACCTAGCGAGCACTTGGACTATCTAAGTTACCTAGCAGGCCCTTTGACTATCTAGGTTAACTAACGGGCACTTGGACTATGTAGGTTGCCTAGCGGGCACTTGGATTATGTAGGTTCCCTAGCGGGCACTTGAACTATCTAGGTTAACGAACGGGCACTTGGACTGTCTAGGTTACATAGCAGGCACTTGGACTTCTAGGTTAACGAACGGGCACTTGGACTATGTATGCTGCCTAGTGGGCACTTCGACTATCTAGGTTAGCTAACGGGCACTTGGACTATCTAAGTAACCTAGCGGGAACTGGGACAATGTAGGTTACCTAGCAGGCACTTGGACTATCTAGGTTACCTAACGGGCACTTTCACTATCTAGGTTACCTAGCTGGCACTTGGACTATGTAGGTTAACTAGCGGGCAATTGGACGATCTAGGTTAACTAGCGAGCACTTGGACTATATAGGTTACCTAGCGGGCACTTGGACTATCGAGGTTAACGAATGGGCACTTGGACTATGTAGGTTACCTAGCAGGCACTTGGACTATCTAGGTTACCTATTTAGCACTTGGACTATATAGGTTCCCTAGCGGGCACTTGGACTATCTAGGTTAACGAACGGGCACTTGGACTATGCAGGTAACCTAGCGACACTTGGACTGTCTAGGTTACATAGCGGGCACTTGGACTTCTAGGTTAACGAACGGGCACTTGGACTATGTATGTTGCCTAGCCGGCATTTGGACTATCTATTTTAGGTTACGGGCACTTGGACTATCTAGGTTACCTAGCGGGAACTTGGACTATCTAGGTTTCCTAGCAGGCACTTGGACTATCTAGGTTACCTAACGGGCACTTTCACTATCTAGGTTACCTAGCTGGCACTTGGACTATGTAGGTTACCTAAAGGGCACTTTGACTATCTAGGTTACCAGCAGGCACTTGGACTATCTAGGTTAACTAGCGGGAACTTAGACTATCTAGGTTACCTAGCGGGCACTTGGATTATCTAGGTTAACTAGCAGGAACTTAGACTATCTAGGTTACCTAGCGGGCACTTGGATTATCTAGGTTACCAAGCGGTCCCCTGGACTATGTAGGTTACCTAGCGGGCACTTGGACTGTCTAGGTTACCTAGCGGGCACTTTTACTATCTAGGTTAACTAGCAGACCTTGGACTATGTAGGTTAACTAGCGGGCCCTTGGACTATGTAGGTTAACTAGCGGGCACTTGGACTAACTAGGTTTCCTGGCAGGCCCTTGGACTATGAACATACCCTAGCGCGCACTTGGACTATCTAGCTTACCTAGCGGGCACTTGGACTATGTACTTCCCCTAGTGGGCACGCGGACTATCTAGGTTAACTAGCGGGCACTTGGACTATCTAGGTTACCTAGCAGGCACTTGGATTATGAAGGATCCCTAGCGGGCCCTTGGAATATCTAGGTTAACTAGCGGGCACTTGGACTATGTAGGTTAACTAGCGGACACTTGCACGATCTAGGTTAACTAGCGGGCCCTTGCACTATGTAGGTTAACTAGCGGGCCCTTGGACTATGTAGGTTAACTAGCGGGCACTTGGACTAACTAGGTTTCCTGGCAGGCCCTTGGACTATGAACATACCCTAGCGTGCACTTGGACTATCTAGCTTACCTAGCGGGCACTTGGACTATGTACTTCCCCTAGTGGGCACGCGGACTATCTAGGTTAACTAGCGGGCACTTGGACTATCTAGGTTACCTAGCAGGCACTTGGATTATGAAGGATCCCTAGCGGGCCCTTGGAATATCTAGGTTAACTAGCGGGCACTTGGACTATGTAGGTTAACTAGCGGACACTTGCACGATCTAGGTTAACTAGCGGGCCCTTGCACTATGTAGGTTAACTAGCGGGCCCATGGATTATGTAGGTTTACTAGCAGGCACTTGGACTATCTAGGCAAACTAGCGGACACTTGGATTATGTAGTTTCCCTAGCGGGCATTTGGACCAATTAGGTTACCAAGCGGGAACTTGGACTATGTAGGTTACCTAGAGGGCACTTGGACTATCTAATTTACCTAGCAGGCACTTTGATTATCTAGGTTAACTAACGGGCACTTGGACTATGTAGGTTGCCTAGCGGGCACTTGGATTATGTAGGTTACCTAGCGGGCACTTGAACTATCTAGGTTAACGAACGGGCACTTGGACTGTCTAGGTTACATAGCAGGCACTTGGACTTCTAGGTTAACGAACGGGCACTTGGACTATGTATGTTGCCTAGCGGGCACTTCGACTATCTAGGTTAGCTAACGGGCACTTGGACTATCTAAGTAACCTAGCGGGAACTGGGACAATGTAGGTTACCTAGCAGGCACTTGGACTATCTAGGTTACCTAACGGGCACTTTCACTATCTAGGTTACCTAGCTGGCACTTGGACTATGTAGGTTAACTAGCGGGCAATTGGACGATCTAGGTTAACTAGCGAGCACTTGGACTATATAGGTTACCTAGCGGGCACTTGGACTATCGAGGTTAACGAATGGGCACTTGGACTATGTAGGTTACCTAGCAGGCACTTGGACTATCTAGGTTACCTATTTAGCACTTGGACTATATAGGTTCCCTAGCGGGCACTTGGACTATCTAGGTTAACGAACGGGCACTTGGACTATGCAGGTAACCTAGCGACACTTGGACTGTCTAGGTTACATAGCGGGCACTTGGACTTCTAGGTTAACGAACGGGCACTTGGACTATGTATGTTGCCTAGCCGGCATTTGGACTATCTATTTTAGGTTACGGGCACTTGGACTATCTAGGTTACCTAGCGGGAACTTGGACTATCTAGGTTTCCTAGCAGGCACTTGGACTATCTAGGTTACCTAACGGGCACTTTCACTATCTAGGTTACCTAGCTGGCACTTGGACTATGTAGGTTACCTAAAGGGCACTTTGACTATCTAGGTTACCAGCAGGCACTTGGACTATCTAGGTTACCTAGCGGGCACTTGGATTATCTAGGTTAACTAGCAGGAACTTAGACTATCTAGGTTACCTAGCGGGCACTTGGATTATCTAGGTTACCAAGCGGTCCCTGGAATATGTAGGTTACCTAGCGGGCACTTGGACTGTCTAGGTTACCTAGCGGGCACTTTTACTATCTAGGTTAACTAGCAGACCTTGGACTATGTAGGTTAACTAGCGGGCCCTTGGACTATGTAGGTTAACTAGCGGGCACTTGGACTAACTAGGTTTCCTGGCAGGCCCTTGGACTATGAACATACCCTAGCGCGCACTTGGACTATCTAGCTTACCTAGCGGGCACTTGGACTATGTACTTCCCCTAGTGGGCACGCGGACTATCTAGGTTAACTAGCGGGCACTTGGACTATCTAGTTTACCTAGCAGGCACTTGGATTATGAAGGATCCCTAGCGGGCCCTTGGAATATCTAGGTTAACTAGCGGGCACTTGGACTATGTAGGTTAACTAGCGGGCACTTGGACTACCTAGGTTAACTAGCGGGCCCTTGCACTATGTAGGTTAACTAGCGGGCCCATGGATTATGTAGGTTTACTAGCAGGCACTTGGACTATCTACGTTAACTAGCGGACACTTGGATTATGTAGTTTCCCTAGCGGGCATTTGGACCAATTAGGTTACCAAGCGCGAACTTGGACTATGTAGGTTACCTAGAGGGCACTTGGACTATCTAATTTACCTAGCAGGCACTTTGATTATCTAGGTTAACTAACGGGCACTTGAACTATGTAGGTTGCCTAGCGGGCAATTGGACAATGTAGGTTACCTAGCGGGCACTTGGATTATGTAGGTTCCCTATCGGGCACTTGGACTATGTAAGTTAACTAGCGCGCACTTGGACTATCTAGGTTACCTAGCGGGCACTTGGACTATGTACGTCCCCTAGTGGGCACTTGCTATCTAGGTGAACTAACGGGCACGAGGACTATCTAGGTTACGTAGCGGGCCCTTGGTATATAGGTTAACTAGCGGGCCTTTGGACTATGTAGGATAACTAGCGGACACTTACACGATCTAGGTTAATTAGTGGGCCCTTGTACTATATAGGTTAACTAGCGGGCCATGGATTATGTAGGTTTACTAGCAGGCACTTGGAGTATCTAGGCAAACTAGCGGGCACTTGGACTATGTAGCTTCCTTAGCGGGCACTTGGACTATTTAGGTTAGCTAACGGGCACTTGGACTATCTAAGTAACCTAGCGGGAACTTGGACAATGTAGGTTACCTAGCAGGCACTTGGACTATCTAGGTTACCTAACGGGCACTTTCACTATCTAGGTTACCTAGCTGGCACTTGGACTATGTAGGTTAACTAGCAGGCACTTGGACGATCTAGGTTAACTAGCGGGCACTTGGACTATATAGGTTCCCTAGCGGGCACTTGGACTATCTAGGTTAACGAACGGGCACTTGGACTATGCAGGTAACCTAGCGGCACTTGGACTGTCTAGGTTACATAGCGGGCACTTGGACTTCTAGGTTAACGAACGGACACTTGGACTATGTATGTTGCCTAGCGGGCACTTGGACTAGTTAGGTTAGGTTACGGGCACTTGGACTATCTAGGTTACCTAGCGGGAACTTGGACTATCTAGGTTACCTAGCAGGCAATTGGACTATCTAGGTTACCTAACGGGCACTTTCACTATCTAGGTTACCTAGATGGCACTTGGACTATGTAGGTTACCTAAAGGGCACTTTGACTATCTAGGTTACCTAGCGGGCACTTGGACTATCTAGGTTAACTAGCGGGAACTTAGACTATCTAGGTTACCTAGAGGGCACTTGGATTATCTAGGTTACCTAGCGGTCCCCTGGACTATGTAGGTTACCTAGTGGGCACTTGGACTATCTAGGTTAACGAACGAGCACTTGGACTATGTAGGTACCTAGCGGGCACTTGGACTGTCTAGGTTACCTAGCGGGCACTTTTACTATCTAGGTTAACTAGCAGACCTTGGACTATGTAGGTTAACTAGCGGGCCCTTGGACTATGTAGGTTAACTAGCGGGCACTTGGACTAACTAGGTTTCCTGGCAGGCCCTTGGACTATGAACATACCCTAGCGCGCACTTGGACTATCTAGCTTACCTAGCGGGCACGTGGACTATGTACTTCCCCTAGTGGGCACGCGGACTATCTAGGTTAACTAGCGGGCACTTGGACTATCTAGGTTACCTAGCAGGCACTTGGATTATGAAGGATCCCTAGCGGGCACTTGGACTATCTAGGTTAACTAGCGGGCACTTGGACTATGTAGGTTAACTAGCGGACACTTGCACGATCTAGGTTAACTAGCGGGCCCTTGCACTATGTAGGTTAACTAGCGGGCCCATGGATTATGTAGGTTTACTAGCAGGCACTTGGACTATCTAGGTTAACTAGCGGACACTTGGACTATGTAGTTTCCCTAGCGGTCATTTGGACTAATTAGGTTACCAAGCGGGAACTTGGACTATGTAGGTTACCTAGTGGGCACTTGGACTATCTAAGTTACCTAGCAGGCACTTTGATTATCTAGGTTAACTAACGGGCACTTGGACTATGTATGTTGCCTAGCGGGCACTTGGACTATGTAGGTTAACTAGCGGGCTCTTGGATTATGTAGGTTCCCTATCGGGCACTTGGACTATGTAAGTTAACTAGCGCGCACTTGGACTATCTAGGTTACCTAGCGGGCACTTGGACTATGTACGTCCCCTAGTGGGCACTTGGACTATCTAGGTGAACTAACGGGCACGAGGACTATCTAGGTTAACTAGCGGGCACTTGGACTATCTAGGTTACCTAGCAGGCACTTGGATTATGAAGGATCCCTAGCGGGCACTTGGACTATCTAGGTTAACTAGCGGGCATTTGGACTATGTAGGCTAACTAGCGGACACTTGCACGATCTAGGTTAACTAGCGGGCCCTTGCACTATGTAGGTTAACTAGCGGGCCCATGGATTATGTAGGTTTACTGGCAGGCACTTGGACTATCTAGGTTAACTAGCGGGCCCTTGGACTATGTAGTTTCCCTAGCGGGCATTTGGACTATTAAGGTTAGCAAGCGGGAACTTGGACTATGTAGGTTCCCTAGTGGGCACTTGGATTATGTAGGTTCCCTATCAGGCACTTGGACTATGTAGGTTACCTAGCAGGCACTTTGACTATCTAGGTTAAATAACGGGCACTTGGACTATGTAGGTTGCCTAGCGGGCACTTGGACTATGTAGGTTCCCTAGCGGGCACTTGGATTATGTAGGTTCCCTATCGGGCACTTGGACTATGTAGGTTAACTAGCGGGTACTTGGACTGTCTAGGTTACCTAGCGGGCACTTGGATTATCTAGGTTAGCTAACAGGCACTTGGACTATCTAGGATCCCTAACGGGCACTTGTACTATCTAGGTTACCTAGCTGGCACTTGGACTATGTAGGTCAACTAGCGGGCCCTTATACTACCTAGGTTAGCTAACAGGCACTTAGATTATGTAGTTTAACTAGG